>NC_053390.1:408930046-408956991 GCF_905171765.1 Bufo bufo | reverse complement strand
TTGTTTGGCCGGGAGACCTTTAACTGCATTGAAAAGAATAGCTGACTATACTTTACAATGCAACCGTAATAAGAAAAACAACTTGCCCACTTTTGTTCCCAAAAGTGTAATCTAAGAACTGTTGTCTTGTGAGAGCAGGGAATTTTAATATAGCAGTTCAGAGGAGAACTTTAGGTAAGAAGAAGTAATCACTTACTGTATGTTATGTTTGAAGTGCTAGAATGAAAAGAAAAGTAGAGGCATGAGAGGAGTTCAAAAGGGACTGAAAGTGGTTACATTCATGTGTGAGCTTTCTAAACGGTTAACCTGTGTTCGCCCACATGTTTTTATGGCAGTTAATTATAGGCTTTAAATTTGCACAATCACCTTTTTAAGGTGGTACAGGTCTCAATCCCACAAACCTACAATCCTACAATATGAGGACAATAACTATGATGATATGTAAGTGGTTTCAGAGGTATTGGGCTCCCACTGTCGCCCTTTAGCACCCCACAAATGCAATTGCAGGGTGTGAATGCCTTTAGCGACTATTTTACTGACTAGTGATTTGTAAAGCGGTAGGACTATGTTCTTATCACAGGCATCTATGGCCCTTTTGATGCAACCCATTATCTTATTGGCCTTGGCAGCAGCTGCCTGACACTGGTTTCTACAGCTTAGTTGGCTGTTTACTAAAATTCCTAGATCCTTTTCCATGTCAGTGTTACCCAGTGTTTTACCATTTAGTATGTACGGGTGACTTGCATTATTCCTTCCCATGTGCATAACCTTACATTTTTCAGTGTTAAAGGGAACCTGTCATCTGGATTTTGGGTATAGAGCTGAGGACATGGGTTGCTAGATGGCCGCTAGCACATCCACAATACTCTCAGAAAACGGCCGGTCACAATTCAGCTGTAAATATCACACTTGATCGCAGTAAGTTGTCAGGCGAGCAATTCCACCTCAAAACCATTGACATTGAGTGCTGTAAACCACCTACCTGACAATTCACTGCTTTTGTGAAACTAACAGGACATATAGGAGAGGCTGCACGAAACTCACTGCTGGAATCCCAGAACATGCTGCTGTAAAAGTATTAAAAGTATGCAGCTTGTTGGGGGTTTCTGATTGTGCAATCTATCTTCTTTAAAGGGGTTGTTTCCAGGACCGCTGCTCTGTCCTCACCACTGGACTTGGTTTTTCAGACTGCAGCAGTGACATGCCCATATACCACACTGCAGTCAAAAACATGACATCATGGCTGCAGTGGCAGGGTGGATCGGAGCAGTGGTGCTGGAATTGAAGGAGTTCGGGTATCGTTTTTTTAAATTATTCTAGTAGTTTCCCTACCCTTTTCAAAAATATTTTTTACTCAAGAGCCCCCCTTTAAAAAATATTTGGCCGGGTGTGACACATGACCCCGGTGTGGTAAGGCATCAGTGGTATCCATTGAATTGTGATTTTATTTTTACAAACACTAGAAAATATTCCAACAAACATTTCTCCTTATAATCTGTTACAGATGAGGGAAAAATCATACACTTTTTGGTCTGATTTCTCATGAAAACACATAAAACTGCAGTTGTAAATGGGATTCGCTCACATTGTACATCTGTCCACTACAATAAATTATTGCAGTAGATAAAAATGCAACAAACTCTTCCTATGTGAAATGAGCTTTAGTGGGGGTGGGGGGGGGGAGGAGAATGAGTTGGAAATTACTATTTATTTCAAAATCAAGTTTAAAGCCAGTATTCACTAATATTTTTCTTTCAGTGAGAGTCATTTGCTTGAAATGTGGCAGTCAATGATTGCTATCTTATTACCAGTCTAGTTATATACTGTATTTATGTATGTGTGGGTTGTAACAAATAGTTATTGTCATTACAAAGAGAATAATTGCTGATCTGAGATTAGGGAAAATTAAATCTATTTCGTTGTACTATACAAGTTATGGAAAGCAGCAATTCGGCAGAAAATCAATCACAGCTTTAGCTGTTTTCTATTGTGCTTCCTTCTGAAGCAATTTTTACTCCAATTTCCTACTTGTGATATGAAGCTGAAAATGAAATAATGCTTTAGTGGTTAGAAATAAACTCGCCAGCTGCTTAGGTCTTTTGCTGCGACATTTTTTCCAGCTTGATGCAGTGCAAGTTCACTTTGACGTGTGCGGGATGTAAGGGAGGATAAGATGATGGCATGCCAGTGTCGGTGTCCAAAACAATTAAACAAATTATCACAGATATTCACTCATTTTAGAAAAATTATTTGGTCTTAGAACACCAGGCATAGTACAAGGTGACTGTTAGCTATGTTTTCAAGAAGGATTTTTAGTGCTCTACATATCTTGATTTTCACAATAATCCTTTTGTACCATTAGGTTAGAATAAATTCTGTAAATGGGGAGATTGATAGCTCTGTGCTATGTGTATGGACATTAAGGGCACCATGGGCTGTTTGAGAAGTTTGGTCAACTCAGTGTGCAATTTCATAGTTTTACAGTACATATCTACATACACAAACTACATTACACATAGCAATGCACACATAAAAACAGCAAATATACTACATAAATACATAAGGTCCTTTTAGATGGAACAATACAGCAGGCGATTTTTGGGAGGGAAACGATCCTTCCTGGCAATTGCCTGCTCATCAGTGTTCTCCTCCACAGCATGGGGAGGAGCGATCCCGAATGCCATCACTCTTCACCATACTGACTCGTTGTTTTCCGGCAGTAGACGCTGTTTAGACAACGCGATCTGCCACCAGCGAACAATGATTTTTGTGTCCGCCTGAATGATCCATTACCCGATGATTGAGCATTTCGCTTGTTTATCGGTGGCACCTTTACACCGCCAGATAATCGCTAATGAGCATTCCTATGAACGCTCGTTAACGATTATCTAGCTGATTCTCTGCCCATGTATAGGGCCCTTTACATACAGCAGTGCATCCAGAATCCTTATCTAGTAGTGACTAAAAGTCAATAATAATAACTGGGAGAAGGGAAGGTTATTTCAAACACATCTGCAATTTTTTTTAACCTCTACAGGACACAATAAACTCTAAATATACCATTAACAATAGCAATATATATGCCATATACCTCATCACATGTTAGGCTATAATATACCCAGTGCCTATGGCTATAAACATATGAAAATAACCTTCAAAGAAATTCCAGATCGTATACATAAAACAAATCACATGACAATAAAATATCACATGATTAAAAACAGTTAAAAGAGAGGAATTACAGAAAGATTCAACATCATTTGAAAGGAGGAGACACATCCATAGGAATGGCAGTAATAGATGTATACATGTATATTAGAGATAAGCGAATCGAAGCTGACGAAGTGGAATTTGATCCGAATTTCAGGAAAAATTTGATTCGCAACAAATGCAAATTTTCTTGCGCTCCGTGGTAACAAAGCGCAATTTTTCAGAAAATGGCGGCTACACGTGTGAGGACATGGGGCAAGAAACTCTGGTAAGGAGGGATGACCCATAATGCCATGCATGCAGCCAATCAGCAGCCAGCCAGCCCTGTGATATCACAGCCCTATAAATACGGCGGCTATCTTGGATTCAGACATTTTCCAGCGTTTAAAGTGCAGGGACAGAAATGAGAAGGAGCTAGTGACAGCAATAGGAAAAACCTCATTGTGAAAAAATGAAAAAACGATTTATAAGTGCAGAGAAAGGATATGGAAGAATCATTTCACAGCATCTTAGTGCAGGGAGAGATGTCTGAAGGCGCTAGGGACAGTACTAGAAAAGCGATTTACAAGTGCGGGGAAAGATTTTTTGGGGATCCAAATAGCAATTTGTTATTGGGGTGCAAGTGCTATGTTGAAATGCCTTTAGTGGCTTATATCTGTGGAAAAAGAAAAAAATATATACGCAGTTCACTGTTGCAGTTATATGTGTTGAAAGCGTTTTCAGTACAAAAATAAAAATATATTCTCAGTTCACTTCTGCAGTTATATGTGTTGAAAGTGTTTAGTGGCCTATTTCAGTACAAAAAGTAAAATATATACGCACTTCACTGTTGCAGGTATTTGTGGTGAAAGCATTTATTGGCCTATTTCAGTACAAAAATAAAAATATATTCTAAGTTCCCTTCTGCAGTTTTATGTATTGGAAGCGTTTAGTGGCCTATTTCAGTACAAAAAGAAAAATATATTCTCAGTTCACTTCTGCAATTATATGTGTTGAAAGCGTTTAGTGGCCTATTTCAGTACAAAAAGAAAAATATATACGCACTTCACTGTTGCAGTTATTTGTGGTGAAAGCATTTAGTGGCCTATCTCAGTACAACAAGAAAAATATATACACATTTCACTGTTGCAGTTATTTGTGGTGAAAGCATTTATTGGCCTATTTCAGTACAAAAATAAAAATATATTCTCAGTTCACTTCTGCAGTTTTAAGTGTTGAATGCGTTTAGTGGCCTATTTCAGTACAAAAAGAAAAATATATTATCAGTTCACTTCTGCAGTTTTATGTGTTAAAAGCGTTTAGTGGCCTATCTCAGTACAAAAATAAAAATATCTTCTCAGTTCACTTCTGCAGTTATATGTGTTGAAAGCGTTTAGTGGCCTATTTCAGTACAAAAAGAAAAATATATACACACTTCACTGTTGCAGTTATTTGTGTTGAAAGCATTTATTGGCCTATTCCAGTACAAAAATAATAATATATTCTCAGTTCACTTCTGCAGTTATATGTGTTGAAAGCATTTAGTGGCCTATTCCAGTACAAAAAGAAAAAAATACACGCACTTCACTGTTGCAGTTATTTGTAATGAAAGAGTTTAGTGGCCTATTTAAGTACAAAAATAAAAATATATACGCAGTTCACTTCTGCAGTTATATGTGGTGAAAGCGTTTAGTGACCTATTTCAGTACAAAAAAAATATATATATATGCAGTTCACTGTTGCAGTAATTTGCGGTAAAAGAGTTTAGTAATTTATTTCAGTACTAAAAGAAAAATATATACGCAGTTCAATGTTGCAATTATTTGCGGCAAAAGCATTTAGTGGCCTATTTCAGTACAACAATAAAAATATATACGCAGTTCACTTCTGCAGTTATATATGGTGTGAGCGTTTAGTGACGTATTTCAGTACAAAAAGATAAATATATCCGCATTTCACTGTTGCAGTTATTTCTGGTGAAAGCGTTTAATGGCCTATTTTAGTACAAAAAGAAAAATATATAAGCACTTCACTGTTGCAGTTATTTGTGGTGAAGGCGTTTAGTGGCCTATTTCAGTACAAAAAGAAATATATATACGCACATCACTGTTTCAGTTATTTGTGGTAAAAGCATTTGTTGGCCTATTTCAGTGCAAATATAAAAATATATCCGCAATTCACTTCTGCAGTTATATATGGTGAGAGCATTTAGAGACGTATTTCAGTACAAAAAGAAAAATATATACGCATTTCACTGTTGCAGTTATTTGTGGTGAAAGCGTTTAATGCCCAATTTTAGTACAAAAAGATAAATATATTCTCAGTTCACTTCTGCAGTTATATGTGTTGAAAGCGTTTAGTGGCCTATTTCAGTACAAAAAGAAAAATATATACACACTTCACTGTTGCAGTTATATGTGTTGAAAGCGTTTAGTGGCCTATTTCAGTAGAAAAAGAAAAATATTCGCACCTACCTGTTGAAGTTATTTGTGGTGAAAGCGTTTAGTAGCCTATTTCAGTACAAAAATAAAAATATATACGCAGTTCACTTCTGCACTTATATATGGTGAAAGCGTTTAGTGACGTATTTCAGTACAAAAAGAAAAATATATACGCATTTCACTGTTGCAGTTATTTGTGTTGAAAGCGTTTAGTGGCCTATTTCAGTACAAAAAGAAAAATATATACGCACTTCACTGTTGCAGTTATTTGTGGTGAAAGCATTTAGTGGCCTATTTTAGTGCAAAAAGAAAGATATATTTGTCGCTTTTAGGGGTGTTTTAATTAGCTTTTAATTTATTTAATTCAGCTAAAAGTATGTCAGACAGAGAAGTGAGAAGTGCGCAGGCAGAGGTCACAGCAGAGTAAGGGGGCGTGGCAGAAGGAGTCGCAGCAAGAGGCCTGAGCTCCCGGTGTCATCTACCAGTCGTGTCTTGACCAGCAACTTAGCGGTTCTTGATTGGTTAATTCGGTCATCCACTTCATCCCAAGTGATATCATACACCCCCAGCCAACAGTTGTTGCAGTTCGTCAGACACAACCCTTAGTTGGCATGGCCCGGGAGCAGGCCCTGTGCCCTCACCTGTCCTCAACCAGCCTCTGTCTTTTTCTGTTTCCTCACCGCGAGAAGTATTATATGCTGTAGGCTCAGCTTTGCTTTTCAGCGAGGAAGAGCTACTAGAGGGCGGTCAGCAGCTACTGCCCATCCAAGATGTGGATGAGACATCCACCATTTCTTCCGCTAGGCGGCCAAGTAGTGATGAGGAGAGTGGCGTGGGAGGTGGTGTTGCGAGCAGTCAGGCTCCTGACCCAGAGACTGTTGAGGAGGACATCAGTGACATGCAGACACTACTTGATGATGATGAAGCCGATCGCACTTGGGAGTTGGGTACAGAAGGGGCTTTATCATCATCATCAGGAGAAGAGGGTGGCAGCTTGCCTGTGAGGCAGCGGCTGAGCCAGCAAGGTGGTAGCATGGCTGGGAGTCAGCAGGGTGGCAGCAGTGGGAGGTCGGGAGCCAAACGTGCCCGAGGTAGACCGCCTGCTTCACAGCAGCCTACCTGCCCGGGAAGTAGTGGTGCAGTAGTGAAGCAGGGGTTCAGAGAAGAAGCGGCAGTAGCAGTCAGGAAAATCACCTTCTCAGCGTTGTGGCAGTTTTTTGTTAAGCCACCGGAGGAGGTTAACATGGCCATATGTAGAATATGTGGGCAGAAGGTGAAGCGTGGCCAGGGTGCCAATGTTGGCACCACGGCCCTGCGTCAACATATGCAGCGTCACCATAAAGTGGCCTAGGAGAACCGTGGCTCCGATGTGGTCCAGACTGCAGCAGCAGCCGCTGCATCACCCAGTGACATGCACCCGTTTTCAGCCAGTCAAGATGCTATTCCCATCTTCTGCTGGTCCAGATGCTCCTGCTCCTCCTCCTCCTGCTCCTCGTCAGTCACTTGTCAACAATCGATCTCCGAAGCGATTGCAAAGAGACAGCAGTATTTGTGCACTCCTGGCCAAGTTGCTGGTGCTGTAGTCCCTCCCTTTCCAAGTGGTGGACTCTGCACCTTTCAAAGAACTGATGGCTTGTGCCGAGCCGAGGTGGAGAATCCTAAGCCATCATTTCTTTGCGAAAAAGGCAGTACCAGCCCTGCACAAATATGTAGAACAGAAGGTGGGCCAGTCCTTGAGCCTGTCGGTGTCTGCCAAAGTGCACGGCAGCGCCGAAGTATGGAGCTGTAACGAAGGTCATTGACAATGCATGTCCTTTACGGCCCACTGGGTGAATGTGCTTCCTGCACAGCCACACCAGGAACTTAGCCAGGTCACGCCGCTTACGCCTCCATGTTGTCCCGCCATTGGTCCTGTGACAATGTCTACCTCTACCTCCTCATCCTCCACCATGTCCTCAGCCTCCACTGCAGGGACAAGTCACAGTGCCCATCCAGCATACCACATGTGCAGGGCACGGCGGTGTCACGCTGTTCTGCACCTCGTTTCCTTGGGCGAACGGAGTCACACGGGAGGAACTGCTCCGTGTCCTTCGTCAAGAAATCGAATTCTGGCTTTCTCCCCGACAAATCAAAATCGGAACCATGGTGACCGACAACGGGAAGAACTTTGTGTCTGCACTGCGTCAAGGAGGGCTGAGCCATGCTCCCTGCATGGCACACGTGTTCAATCTGGTTGTCAAGCGGTTCCTGAAGTCTTCCACCCATCTGCAAGACCAGGAAAACATGCATGCACTTCAGCCACTAATACACCGCAAAGCACATTCTCTTTGAGCTGCAGCAGCCGAACGTCATTCTCCAACATATGCTTATATGCGATGTTTCCACCCGTTGGAATTACATCCTGCATATGTTGGACCGGCTATACGAACAGAGAAAGGCCATCCACGATTTCTTAATGATTCAAGCGGATAGGAGTATTCCCCTGTGTAACTTTGATGTCAGCCAGTGGCAGCTCATACGTAACGTGACACCTGCCGTTTGCTCAGGTCCTTTGAGAACGCCATGTTATTTGTTAGTCTCCAGGATTACGGGATGAACAGCGTCATTCCACTGCTTCATGTCCTGGAACATATGGTGGTAACAATTGCTGGCCAGGAGACAGGAGATGTAGCGCCATTGGAGCACAGGCAATGTGTAGCAAAGTGGGTGGTTTTTCTACTTAGCTGACAGGAGAGGAGGAGCAGGAGCAGCCAGAGGAGCTACAGGGCGATGAGGAAGATGAGACAGAGTACCCAGACACACCATGGCAGTATGCAGTGGTGATGGAGGCAGGGAGTCCCTCCGAGTCACTTGCACAAATTGCCTGATACATGCTCACTTGCTTGCGTAGTGACAGTCGAATTGTCATCATTCGGCAGAGGGATCACTGCTGGCTTTCCACCTTGTTGGACCCTCGCTACCGGTCCAAAATGAGGGCCTTTATAACACCCACTGAGAGGGAGGACAAAATGAACTACTACAGAGACATCCTATGTAGTCATTTGGCCGCTGCCTATCTGCGCCATTGTCCATCATCTCGCAGGTCTGACCGGGGGGCCCTCTGTGCTCATGTTCCACTGCCATGGCTGCTGGGGAGGGTTGGCCTGATTCTACAGTTGCTGATGAGTACCTTTCTTCACCTGCATAGTGAAGATACTACTCACCAGCAGTAGCAGGTAGAACTAGAGCAGGACCTGAACCAGCAGGTGGTGGCATACTTGGACAGCACCCTGCCAACCCACATTGAATATCCGCTGGACTACTGGACAGCCAAACTGGATTTTTGGCCGCAACTAGCAGAGTTTGCCCTGGAAAAGCTGTCCTGGCCGGCCAGTAGTGTGGCATCAGATTGGATGTTTAGTGTGGCGGGGGCCATAGTTACCCCAAGGAGAATGTCACGGGTGAAGTTTGCAGATAGCTGGAACTTATGAATAAACGAACGACTGGCTTGATCCCAAACTAAGGAGCTTATAGGTGAGCCCTATAAAACCCTAAGAGCTCTCCCTGACTGCTATGCACATGCAAGGGTCTCGATGGTAGATGATTGCATGCCCATGTACCTAAGTCTGTGTGACACCTGAAAACCCTATAATAGTGAGGGGACACGACCACCGGCTCCCTGCACTTAATACAGACGGAGTCAGGGTCACCTAGAATCAAGCCAGCAAGGAAACACAATAAAGTAAAGGACTTATCTGAGCAAACAGCAGAAGCAGCCTCCAGCAGTGAACACTTCATCCAGGAAGTAGTATAAACCGCAAAGTGAGGCAGTATGGGAGGGAATATAAAGGAAGACGATTAGTCTAAATAAGTGACACCTGGCAGAAGGAAAGGAGATGAGAAAGTGAAACCAAAACAAAGAACATCATACAAGAGGTAGAGAAGAACGTCTGCCAGACCTTCTCACAGAACTGGCGGTGACAGAGAACTCGCCTGTCCACCCAAAATGTGGAGACTGCCCTTAGTCAAAATGAATCAGGTGTGGATCAGCCAGGATTTCCATCCACCAATGACTGATGCATCTGATTCGATCATCTATGCTGCCTCACCAAATAATGAAGAAAGAGACCGGTTTCTTCTGGCTACCTGCCTCAGCTACTACACTGATGCTGCCACACATCTGATGCCAAATGCTCCTTCTTTTACCCACCTTCGTCAGCGGGTACTGGTATTGCCACCCACCGCCCCACTGTCACCGGGTCACTTTGTGGTCTCCTGATGCTGCTGCTGCCATCTCCACACTATTTCACCTTTGCACTCTGTGGTTTCCTGATGCTGCTCCTGCCATCTCCACTCTGTCACCTTGCCACTCTGTGGTATCCTGATGCTGCTGCTGCCATATCCACACTATGTCACCTTGCCACTCTGTGGTATACTGATACTGCTGCCATCTACACACTGTCACCTTGCCACTCTGTGGCCTCCTCCTGATGCTGCTGCCGCCACCTCCAGACTCGGTCTTTGTGCTACTCAGTGGCCACCTCATACTGCTGCCACCTCCAGACTCTGTCATTGTGTCACTCGGTGGCCTTCTCCTGATGCTGCTAACTCCAGACTCTGTCATTATGCCACTTGGTGGCCTCTTCATACTGCTGCCACCTCCAGACTGTCATTGTGCCACTCATTGGCCTCCTCATACTGCTGCCACCTCCAGA
The DNA here is from genome assembly GCF_905171765.1 of Bufo bufo. Taxonomy (NCBI): domain Eukaryota; kingdom Metazoa; phylum Chordata; class Amphibia; order Anura; family Bufonidae; genus Bufo; species Bufo bufo. Next base: position 408,946,667 of record NC_053390.1, on the reverse strand, counting down.
CTCTGTCATTGTGCCACTCGGTGGCCTTCTCCTTATGCTGCTGCTGCCGCCACCTCCAGACTCTGTCATTGTGCCACTTGGTGGCCTCATGCTGCTGCCACCTCAAGACTATGTCATTGTGCTACTCTGTGGTCTTCTCCTGATGCCGCCAACTCAAGACTCTGTCATTGGGCCACTCTGTGGTCTCCTCATGATGCCGCCACCTCCAGACTCGGTCATTGTGCCACTCGGTGGCCTCCTCATACTGCTTCCACCTCCAGACTCTTTCATTGTGCCACTCGGTGGCCTTCTCCTGATGCTGCTGCTGACGCCACCTCCATACTCTGTCATTGTGCCACTCAGTGGCCTCCTCATACTACTGCCACCTCAAGACTCTCTCATTGTTCCACTCGGTGGCCTCCTCATACTGCTGCCAACTACAGACTCTGTCATTTTGCCACTCGGTGGCCTTCTATTGATGCTGACAACTCCAGACTATGTCATTGTGCCATTCGGTGACCTCATCACACTGCTGCCACCTCCACACCCTGTCATTGGGCCACTCTGTGGTCTCCTCATGCTGATTCCACCTCACCACTATGTCATAGGTCCACTCTGTGGACTTCTCATGCTGTTTCCACCCTCCCCACTTCATGAATGGTCCTCTATTTTGGCTTTCGGCCTGACTGACATCATCATTTATTTGACCTTACTTCTGATCTGTCAGAAGGAAGAAAAAATGAGGCGCACAACGGATCCTGTCTATGTAGCAGCTGTAAGGCCTCTATGGTTCCATGCAAATTGTCTTATGATTTGGCAGCCAAAAGCAGGAGTGGGTTCAAAACACAGAAGACATGCAAATATTCAATTCACGTATCATCTCTGTTTAATATCCACTCCTGTTTTTTTTTTTTTTTGCATTAGCAATACTGATGGATAATTGAGCAAATGCTGACCGAGTGAAGGCGGATGCTCCACAGACAGGACCCGTTTTTTGTGCTTTATTGTTCTGACGGATAAGAGTAAGGGCAAATTAATCAGTGACATCAACACAAACTTACTGCTGACACCCTCTCCACTCGTATAAGCGTTTAATAGAACAGGTTCTGTAGACATCTATGTGGAATCAGCTGACAATGTTGTAAAAGGAGTGTTCTTTTTCTTGGCGCCAACATCGACCTGTAAGGCTGAGTTCATACTTGAGTTATTTGGTCAGTTTTGGCCCCATGACTGCCCAAATAAGTGAAGTGTGCAGTGATTCTAAGAGTGACGCCTGTCATCTGCATGTGATACTGACTCACAGTATTATTTCACTACCACAGCAGACTCCCTATGCGTGTTACTGCAAGGCTCTCTGCAGCCAGGAAAGAGCAGTTTTTTAATGCGATTCACCACAAATAAATTCGGATTGAACCACATTTTTTTTAAAAAAAGCACCAAAACGGCCGAATCAAATTTTTGAAAAATTTGCTCATCTCTAATAGGAACCTGTGTAGGAACGGGACACCGACAACATTGTGGAGAAAGGGATGGGGCATCACAGGCTACCACTCCTGTAGTCTAGGTCCCTGGTCCACTTACCAGCCCAATCACCAGGGCCGGGACAGCACAGGCAGGGGGCTCTGCAATATTTGAGCTTCAGAGGACACAGTCGCCTGCTGAGTGTGTCGGGACCTCTTCTGCCCTACCAAAGAATGCCCTGCCATAGGGGACAAAAAGAACCCCACATTGCTGAGTGTGTTGGGCCTCTCCTGCCCTACCAAAGAATGTCCTGCCATAGGGGAAAAAAAAGGACTCCACACTCACAGCACAGAGCACAGTTCCAGAGGGACTATGTGATCCATCCCTGCAGAAGGAGCACCCTTTCCTGAGCACTTTGACCATGGTGCAGGGCTGGGGCTGAGTCTGTCAAGTGGGCAGACTGACCGCTGTGGCCTATCTTCTGGTGTTCTGCTGACACCCTTTCCACTTTGTCATGGGGCTCTACTTGTATAATTTTTAATAGAACAGGTTCTGTAGACATCTATGTGGAATCAGCTGACCATTTTGTAAAAGGATTGTGCTTCTTGGCACCAACATCGACCTGTAAGGCTGAGTTCATACTTGAGTTATTTGGTCAGTTTTGGCCCCATGACTGCCCAAATAAGTGAAGTGTGCAGTGATTCTAAGAGTGACGCCTGTCATCTGCATGTGATACTAACTCACAGTATTATTTCACTACCAAACCAGACTCCATATGCGTGTTACACAGTGTTCTACACCACAATAAAGGCTCTCTGCAGCCAGGAAATAGAAGTTTTTTAACGTAATTCACTGCAAATGTATCCCAAAAAATTCAGCGAAACGGCAAATCTAATTTTTGAAAAATGTGCTCATCTCTAATGTATATATATAGATTTCACTCTACAAAAAAAGCAAAAAATAAACTGCTAAGTGCATAAAGGACAATAATCTGACCCCATACAATTGTTTGCAATCATGTTATCCCCATATGTAAGTCAAAAGAAGCTATTTCTCATGTGTCCTGCAATCCAAAATGGTGCCTGCTGTGACACACGTTTCAGCGTGCCATCATCCTGGGCGGGCCTCATCGCATCAATTTATACCCCTCTCCATTCCTCTCCCCTTATTCACTTCAATGGGGCTGCAAAAGATGCAGACATCACTTCGTTTGCTGTCCGCATCCGTTGCATCGTTCCGTTCCGTTTTGCGGACAAGAATAGGCATTTCTACAATGGGCCGCCTGTTCCGTTCCGCAAATTGCGGTAGGTACAGGGGCGGCTTCCGTTTTTTGCGGATCAGCGGTTTAAGGACTGCAAAAAACGACTCGGTCGTGTGCATGAGGCCTTATTCAGTAATTACTTCAACATGTCTAGAAAAAAATTTGCAGCAGCTGTTCTCAGTCATGCCATTGCATCGCGTGGTCCATGTGATGTTTCACATGCACATCACATGACCAAATGGTCATACTTAGCCTGTTCATAACAGGGCCCATAGTTCTGACTGCTACTTCACATAGAGCGGCCCATGTGATGTGTGTATAGGGCCAGTTTATTGTCTTTTATGCATTTAGCACTTTATTTTTGTCCATTTTTGTATAGTGAAATCTATATATTGTGGGGGCTTAGCTCATTTGCCGTATGGCAGTTAACAGCCAGGAACAAAGGCACAGGGTAACTCTTCAGGTCAAAGGCTTAGGGGGTCATTTATGAAAATGAAATATGCCTATATTAGGCATATTTCAGGTGCAGATTGCTAGTTGCGCTGCAATATACAACTTCTACCCTCTCACAGAAGGTCTAAAAAGTGGGGGTGGCTTGGGCATGGAAGGGATTCATCATTTTCTACACCTGTTTTAGACTGGCACTGGATGCACCTATCTTATTTAGTGGCCGGTGCCTCTTCAGGCAGATTGAGCAAGAGTTTTTCGGGAGGAAGCGTTCACTCACTGCAAACGCTTTCTAACTAACCGAGGAGACCACTGCTTTTACATGCAGTGATCTCCTCCACAGCATGGGGAAGAGCTATTGCTATACCATTGCTCGTCCTCATGCAGTATATCAGTGGCAGTATTATACTGCAAGATGATCGCTAACGAGTGAAAAATCAGTAGGTGTAATATAGCCTTTTGTCTCAGTCACACTATGCAGGTGAAAGCCCTTGATGGAGTCTGGGAGCGACCTTTCTACTCAAGGTCCTAAATCCTACACCCAATTTCCAGTTAAAGAAAACACTCACAAAGTAAAAGATATGCACTAGTATTGTTACCAGTGCATATCGTTTACAGAATCAACATCACTAAAGCAAGCAACATCATATATATATATATATATATATATATATATATATCTGTTACTGCACCATAATGAATTAGGTGCATCTCATTTCGGGGCACAGGGATCAAAACGTGCTCTCATTATAATCCAACCATCTGTATAGAATAGCATTGCCATATTAGAGCTACCCAGTCTGCCTTGCCGGGTCTCATATTGTCTGTTTTCCTGTAATAACTTTTATTCTCATAAATATCGAATGATGAATTACTGTGAAAGAAGAATGAATATAATCAATTTGCAGTTTCTGTAGGGCTTCTCTGTAAATTTACGGTAGATGTTTTGCAGATCAAGATTTGCTTTCACCACAAACAATAGGCCCAGCAATGAGGAAAAAGAAAATTAGAAATTATAGTGATGCTTTCATGAATAGTGAGTAACCTTATTAGGGAAAAGCCATTTTTCACCTTTAGGACCTCATAAAAATTTGTAATTTAGATTTTTTATTACATTGTATCAAACCTTTTGCATCTGCGGACAAGTTGTCCTTTGTACACACACCCCACTATGGGATATGTATAAGGTAGCACAAGCACACACAAAAAAATCTCATAAAACAATGTAACGTAAAATAAGGTTAAATTTATAGTTTCTTTTGTCACAATTATTGGAATTTCTAGGTGTCGATTTATCAAAATTGGTGTAACGCAAAACTTGCTTAGTTACCCATAGCAACCAGTTTGATTCCACCTTTTATTTCTCAAAGGAGCGTTATTACATATACCCTTAGCAAAATATTGGATCAGTTACTTGAATTGAACCAACCATTTTGCTAAAATCTCTGCTGAATAGCTCCAGCTCAAGCCACATGAGCATGTATGGTATTATTTTTATCAATTTTCCCTCAACAGCCTCTATCTGTAATTCTCATTTGTCCATAACAGCCTGTCATAGTCTCACAAAATGGGATTAGAAGAAAATGCAAAGGGAATATTATTTTAGGAAGCAGAGGGTGGGGCCCCAAAAGAGCTGATAAGTGAAGAAAGGGACATTTTTCCTCTCATAAAATATATTACATATTTTCATATATTCTCCTATCCTATTGAATAGTGCAAATTTGTGTGAAAAGTTAGTGACGATTTTCAGTACAATGGTGCACATTGTTCCATACACCAGTTTTACTAAAATGCTGCCATATAGAGTCTTGGGTTTATAACAGTATACAGATAGGGTCAAATCCACTTACTCTAACTCAGCTATTTTAAAGGGAATGTGGTAAAAGAAAATTGCATTTTTCGTTAAACATTTTTATTTAATTTTTATTTGTGGTAGTTGATATCACAGCTTATCTTCTCCCTCTTGACCTCTGCACAGGTCACAGAACATGCCTAGAAAAATCTCCCATAGAAGTCAGTAAGTCCCTTCCAGTCTGTTCTGCCTGGGGACTATGTGTCTGCACTGAAAGAACAAGAAGTCTTGACATATTTTAGGCCTAGTGACCAGTGCAAAAACTGAGTAATATTGGGATTTTTTTCAATATAGTGACATGGCCAATTAAAAAATCTGCAAAAATTCTTACAAAATATGTTTAAAGGGAATCTGTCACCTCTTCTGAGCTTTTTTAAAAGCAGTACTTCATGAATAGTACTGCTTTTCCTGAGTCAGAATCACTAGGTTATATTTCCATTCTCACCCCAATTCCGCTGCTGTGCACCTGCAAGCCGACAATGGAATAAATTGTGAGGACTCATGATCATGTGCACATAATGGAGAGAACTCTCAGTGTATTCCAACGCCGGTATGCAGGCACACAGGGAACAGGGGTAAGCATGGCCATATGACTTACTGTTCGGTAGTTATGAGTAGCAGCACTATTCAGGTAATACTGCACTTAGTAGGGTTTGGGGTAAGTGAAGGTTACCATTAACATAAATACTTGACTTAAACAATAGGTTATTTTATGATGACACATTCCATTTAAGGTCACCACCCAAGCCTGGATTTTGATCATTATTAAAGATATTTTACTGATAGGTATTATTATCACATACATGCTGGCAGGGCTCGGTTTCCTGGTGTCCCAGAATAGGGACACTGCAAGGGGTTAATTGTTGTAATGTTAAATTAAGTGAAATGTTCTGATTGACTGGATTTGCATACCTAACAGCATTGTATGGATAAGTCAGGGTTAACACCTTGCTCGGAGATGGACCTGAGTATGCCCCCTAGACGGTCAGTTGAGAGCCCGTGCTTAGCTCAGGAAGAGAGGACCTATGTTATATGAGCTTCTCAGAGCTAGCCCTGAGTTTCATAGAACCATCATCTCTAAAACTAGAGCTAGCCAAGCAAGCTACTCTACTAAAAAATTGCTCCAAAGAGAAAAGAAACTACAAGGTCCAGAATCTACAAGGCTTTGCATTGGAGTCAGTCAGCTAGGTATTGTGTTTGTTTATGGCAGAAAGAGACTTTGCTGCTGTGAGACAGTTTGGTCAGCCATATCTGAATTCTGTAGCCCTCAGCCCTGGAATTACAGAACATATACCCAGATCCTCAATTGCAAGCCCAAGGTCCTGTACAGAGATTTTAGAAAGACAGAGAGAAGGAATACCGCAACCCCCTTCGTCGCTGCTATCCGTAAATTGCTATTAGTGAGGAATTGCACTTTGATCTCCTTGGAACTATGCCTTGATACTGTTTGATGTACTATTACTCCTATCCTGCACTTAGAAAGAGACTTATTTACTTATATCTACTGGCCTGGTTACTGACTCCTCCATCATCTGCCGGCCACTTAATCCACACTCCTGCCTTGCACCCTGCCAAAACTCTTAATATCAAAGGCACCACAATCACCTCCAAGTAGGAGCCCCAAGTCCAGGATGTGCTGTCAGGGAAGAAAGGGTGCGCTCTCCTGACACTGTGTGGCCCCAGTGAGAGCCAGAAAGTTGTATTTACCCCTGTGAGAACTACCAACTTTAAGGCTAAAACTACCACTTCCATCCTCCTCTCCTGGATGGTCTGCCACATACATACCTCTACAGGCAGGGCTGGGACAAGGTCCACCACCAACAGAGGCTGAGCTGCCCAAGTGCGCCCCCCCCCCCCGCCATTTAGATATGTATGTTTGTTATTAATCATCATCCAGATCCCCCTCCCCTAAACAGTGCCATCCACAGATCCCCCTCCCCTAAACAGTGCCATCCACAGATCCCCCTCCCCTTAACAGTGCCATCCACAGATCCCCCTCTCCTAAACAGTGCCATCCACAGATCCCCCTCCCCTAAACAGTGCCATCCACAGATCCCCCTCCCCTAAACAGTGCCATCCACAGATCCCCCTCCCCTAAACAGTGCCATCCACAGATCCCCCTCCCCTAAACAGTGCCATCCACAGATCCCCCTCCCCTAAACAGTGCCATCCACAGATCCCCCTTACCTAAACAGTGCCATCCACAGATCCCCCTCCCCTAAACAGTGCCATCCACAGATCCCATCCCCTAAACAGTGCCATCCACAGATCCCCCTCCCCTAAACAGTGCCATCCACAGATCCCCCTCCCCTAAACAGTGCCATCCACAGATCCCCCTCCCCTAAACAGTGCCATCCACAGATCCCCCTCACCTAAACAGTGCCATCCACAGATCCCCCTCCCCTAAACAGTGCCATCCACAGATCCCCCTCCCCTAAACAGTGCCATCCACAGATCCCCCTCCCCTGAACAGTGCCATCCACAGATCCCCCTCCCCTAAACAGCGCCATCCACAGATCCCCCTCCCCTAAACAGTGCCATCCACAGATCCCCTTCCCCTAAATAGTGCCATCCACAGATCCCCTTCCCCTAAATAGTGCCATCCACAGATCCCCCTCCCCTAAATAGTGCCATCCACAGATCCCCCTCCCCTAAATAGTGCCATCCACAGATCCCCCTCCCCTAAATAGTGCCATCCACAGATCCCCCTCCCCTAAACAGTGCCATCCACAGATCCCCCTCCCCTAAACAGTGCCATCCACAGATCCCCCTCCCCTAAACAGTGCCATCCACAGATCCCCCTCCCCTAAACAGTGCCATCCACAGATCCCTCCTCCCCTAAATAGTGCCATCAACAGATCCCCCTCCCCTAAATAGTGCCATCCACAGATCCCCCTCCCCCGACGCTCACAGGAGTACATTTATAAACTAATCAGTAACTTTAACTTTAATCATTGCTAATCTCTTAACTTGGATACCTTACTCTGTCTTAGCAACGGTAACAGCAGTAAGTGCGGGCGGCGCTCACTCACTGACGTCATGCGCCTGCGCCACCTAGTTGGAGGAGCAGGCGCGTGACGTCAGTGAGTGAACGCTGCCCGCCCGCACTTACTGCTGTTACCGTTGCTAAGACAGAGTAAGGTATCCAAGTAAAGAGATCAGCAATGATTAAAGTTAAAGTTACTGATTACAGTTTATAAATGTACTCCTGTGAGCGGCGTGGCCCTGTATATTCTATACCATCGGATCTTCTGACTCAGTGGCCTGCCTGCCGCCCAGAGTCTGGGGAGCTGGCCTGCGCCCTGAGGCTGGAGCCTCCCCAGCCTCTGTGTCGGCCAGGCCCTGTCTACAGGGCTGGACTGGCCCACCATAATGCCACCCAATTCTCTCTGGAGCCAAGGTTCTGACGTGGTAATGGAGTGCAAAGATCTGGCAGCGAACAACCTAATTTAAAGAAGCATGCCAGTTTTTTTTTATTTTACATATAATGCTAACTCACCACCAGTATTCTAGCAATGCAGTTTGTTACACCCAAACTCAGTTGCATCCATATATTTTGAACCTTTTCATTATGGGCATCTGGTCATGTGACCTCAAGTCTGATCAGTCTTTCAGAGCTTTCTCTATAGTGTAATCAGTAACTCGATCTTTCCTGTGTGGCTGACTTTCTGTGAACTACAAGATGACATCTCCAAGGCAATCCATCCTAGCAGCTCCCAGGCCCCTCCCCTCTCCACACTCCATGTTCCTCTGTATATTTATGTATTCTGTTAGAGATATAATGTCTTCCCTATGTGAAGGACCAGGAGTGTGATACAGTTGGTAAGTGTATACAGTGATTAGCTGAAGTTGTATATAGTAAATCTCCTGACTCACAGTGCCCGTCTGTACTATCTGTCTGTGCTGACTCTATGTAGTTCTATGGCATGTAGCTTCACACTGGTCTCCCTGCCTCCTGCATATAACAACTGACAGGGGAGAGGGACCGTGCTATGTGAGGGGGCAGCAGTTCTATGTTTTTATTTTCCCATTCATATAGATGTTTGAGGGCTTGTTTTTTTGCGGGACAAATTGTACTTTCTATCTAATGGCACCATTTAATATTGTATACAACATGGTGGGAAGCTGAAAGAAATTCCATATGGGGTAGAATTAAAAAAATATAGGTTTTATGAGTTTCATTTCTACAGCTTTCCTTTCCAGGTAAAACTAACCTGTGTGATACTATATATATATATATATATATATATATATATATAATTTTTTTTTTCATATACTTAAATAAATATATAACGTTTTTTTTTTTTTTTTTTTCATCGCTATATTCTGACCAACACAATTTTTTTTTATATAAGTTGCTATGTGAAGGCTCATTTTTGCAGGGTGATCTGTAATTGTTATTGATAGCATAGGATGTTTATGACTTTTTGATTCCTTTGTATTCAACTTCTTTGGGAGGTGAAGGAAACTAAAAATTGGTGATTCAGCCATTTCGATTTTTTGTCTTCCCTGCTGCGGTGCCGGTATTATCTCTGTCCTGAAAAGTCAAAAAGACTAAACTGAAGACATCCTGATGCATCCTGAATGGATTGCTCTCCATTCAGAATGTATTAGGATAAAACTGATCAGTTCTTTTCCGGTATAGAGCCCCTAGGATGGAACTCAATGCCGGAAAAGAATAACACTATTGTGAAAGTACTCTAACTTTTTCACTTATTTTTAGTCCTGATAAATGACTTAACATGTGATCGTTTCTCTCATAAACTGCAATGATTTACCATTGCAGTCTCTGGGAAAATGAGCTGATTTTCCCAGTCGGGCAGGGCTTTATAAGGACTTAGCTTTAGTAAGGCTTTTGATACTGTCCCACATAGAAGGCTTATCAATAAATTGCAGTCTTTGGGCTTGGATTCCCATATTGTTGAATGGATTAGGCAGTGGCTGAGGGACAGGCAACAGAGGGTTGTAGTCAATGGAGTATATTCAGACCATGGTCTTGTTACCAGTGGGGTACCTCAGGGATCTGTTCTGGGACCCATATTGTTTAATATCTTTATCAGCAAAATTGCAGAAGGCCTCGATGGTAAGGTGTGTCTTTTTGCTGATGACACAAAGATTTGTAACAGGGTTGATGTTCCTGGAGGGATACACCAAATGGAAAAGGATTTAGGAAAACTAGAGGAATGGTCAAAAATCTGGCAACTAAAATTTAATGTTGATAAGTGCAAGATAATGCACCTGGGGCGTAAAAACCCAAGAGCAGAATATAAAATCAGTGATACAGTCCTAACCTCAGTATCTGAGGAAAGGGATTCAGGGGTCATTATTTCAGAAGACTTAAAGGTAGGCAGACAATGTCATAGAGCAGCAGGAAATGCTAGCAGAATGCTTGGGTGTATAGCAAGAGGAATTACTAGTAGAAAGAGGGAGGTGCTCATGCCGCTCTACAGAGCACTAGTGAGACCTTATTTGGAGTATTGTGCCCAGTACTGAAGACCATATCTCCAGAAGGATATTGATACTTTGGAGAGAGTTCAGAGAAGAGCTACTAAACTGGTACATGGATTGCAGGATAAAACTTACCAGGAAAGATTAAAGGACCTTAACATGTATAGCTTGGAAGAAAGACAAGACAGAGGGGATATGATAGAAACTTTTAAATACATAAAGGGAATCAACAAGGTAAAAGAGGAGAGAATATTTAAAAGAAGAAAAACTGCTACAACATAGTTTTAAATTAGAGGGGCAAAGGTTTAAAAATAATATCAGGAAGTATTACTTTACTGAGAGAGTAGTGGATGCATGGAATAGCCTTCCTGCAGAAGTGGTAGCTGCAAATACAGTGAAGGAGTTTAAGCATGCATGGGATAGGCATAAGGCCATCCTTCATATAAGATAGAGCCAGGGGCTATCCATACTACTCAGTATATTGGGCAGACTAGATGGGCCAAATGGTTCTTATCTGCCGACACATTCTATGTTTCTATGGCAAGTTTCTGAACCTTGAGAAGACTCGAGCCTGCCATAGCAACCAAATGGATTGAGGAGAGAGGCAGTCCTTTGGCCCCCAGGAGTGCATTGCTCCCAGAAAATAAAAGCTCAGATGCCGTGGTCACGATTGATCACATTTTAGGGGTTAAAGTCTGTGATTAGGATTATCACCAATCATGGACTCTGCCATAAGCGTCTGCTGTGTAAAACAGTAGGCACCCGATGGCTGTAACACCTGCTCAGCTTCTTAAAATACCATCTTTAAAGATCCGTCATTGGGCATATATGCACACCCGATGTTGGGAAACGGTTAAACTTTCATTTTAGAAAACAATTCAAACTCTTTAGTTTTAACTTATGTTTAAAAGACAAAATCATTTTCATTTGCTGAAATGTAATGTATTTTGTCCAATATGTTATAGAAAGCAATTAACAGCGGATATTTCATTCACAATGACAGGAATTGTGCTGCTGGGTTATCTATCATGAAATTATGTCCCATTGTTTGTTTTCCAAATGCTGTCTATCTTGACTCCTGGCTGGAGTCCTTTTTTTTTTAAACCTCAAAATATATAATTTTGTTTGGCAGAAATGTTTCTACTGGAGGGTTGAACTGAACCATTTGACTCATTTCTTAAATTTTTTTCTGGCCTTACCATTCCTTTATCTTCAGCTACTCTGGGACTGTCTGCTGTTTATTGGCTCAGTCTAGGATGGAGATGAGGACTGAGTCTGAGCTGGCAAAAGCTGAAAGCTGCTGCTGTCTTTCAGACATTTGCTTCCTCCAAGGCTTAACGTTATAGTCTTTTTTTCAGGTTTGTGTCCTGGGCTGTTGGAGTGTTAGCATTACATAAGGTGCATAAGGAGATTCTGACAAATAATCAAACTACTGTTCTATTGGTTTATCAGTATGGCAATATTTATATTAATTCAGATATTTAGTTTCTGTTAAATATGACATTATCATACCCTTGTTGACTGCCCACTGGCTATATACATCATATCTGCACATACAGTTTCATAGCAGGAGCAGGTCGGGCCCAGCTGTGAGACACAGCGGGGACCCTGAGGAGAAGACAAGAGTGGTTTATTACCCCTTCTGCCTTCTCCTGTGCCAGGAGGACAGCGCTATATGAGCGCATGGGTGAGAGCAGGAAGAGGCAGAGCTGATTCCTCTGTTAGTCCAGGAGGTCACGTGACCGCCAGGGGTATCTAGGGCAGGGTCAGGAGCAGATCTGCAGGAGAAAAGTAAAAAAAAATAGTAATAAGTCAGTGTCCTCCAGACATCTTTTTATGACCTCCTGGGGGACATATTATGTGCAAAAAATAAATTAAAATATAAGACATAAACCATCAACATAGTTGTCCCTTTCACTCAAACCTATACATATTATATATGAAAACGATTGTCACAAAATAGGGAACCCATTGCAATAATTTTGTGTCAGTTTTAATATTTAAGAAATAAAAAGCTATAATAAAAAATAAAAACTTTTTAATAATTAGCGTTTTTTCTCTAAATGAAACCTAAAAAAAGTTACAAAAAATGTCTAAAAAAGCCATTCTAATAAAGTAAAAAAGTAAAAAAAAAAAAATCGCAAAAGATATTTTTGTCGTCAAATAAAAAAGCTAGGGTCATTAAACCACCACGTGCACAAAATCACAAAATGTTGCCTGGACATTCAGACCTTTGTTGGGCCCGGTCATGAAAGGGTTAATATGTAAATTCATAAAGCAGCCCAAAAGCTCAAGCATTATGATTTTAATCATTGGTGATCATCTATCATCTGTTTTAATAGTAATCCTGTAACCATATGTAAAGATACATGAAGCCCTGTAGTGTTATAGATCTTTCTGTAATGATCACGTGTCATAAAGGGTCTACAGAGCACAAATATATTTTAGCATGAAGAGATTTAAAGTATAACTTCAACTATGATAATTAGAAACTGATAATGAGTTTTATGGACTGATACTGAACTAATGTACTAATAATGAGTTTTATAATATATCTTTATGGGGGTCATTGAACCATTTTTTAATTACAGAGCTCCAAATCTCTTTCTTGCCTTCACACATATATAAAGTTAAGTGTAAAAATGTTTTTGGTCGTTTATCAAACTAGTGTAAAGTAGAACTGGTTTAGTTGCCCATAGCAACCAATCAGATTCCACCTTTTATTTCCCAAAGGAGCTGTCAAAAATGAAAGGTGGAATATAATTGGTTGCTATGGCCAACTAAGCCAGATATATACACATTTACAGAAATGAATGAATTGATTCTAATAAATCAAATTTGTTCAAAATCAGCCTTCTGGGGCTGTCCCTACTGCTCAAGACTCCCCCCAACCCCTTCATTGACAGGGCCATACATCTCACCTGGCCCTGTCAACCTTGTGCTTGCACGATTGCTCCTAGTGTTTGCACAAACGCATAGGATACATAATATACGGTACAACATGAAAAAATCAGTACATCATTTTGGACATGAAAACTACAGTAAGTCATTCTCTAAGTTGGATGTATGCTTCAACATGCATGCAAGCTACTATTTTCTCTAGCAATAAGCATGTTCGATTGAATTTTTCTGTAGAATTTTTTGTTAGAATAATTGTAGTGATCAGATTCAGGATAAGATTGGAAAAATGAATAGTATAAAAAGACAAATCCTAAAGAAGATCCTATTAAATCCAAGTACATCAGAAAATTATCTAAAGTTATGTCCAATTAGTGTTTTATTCAAATTAGTGCACACAGGATAAATGGGTATCTGTATGAAGGACAAATCTGTGCATTGGTTGAAGGTTTTTATTGTAAATCCGAGAGGTAAAAAAGGAACAATTTAATCTGGAATTTAATAAACTGATATTTTATTACTAGTGATGAAAATTGTTAGAATTAACGTATTCTATAAAAGAGGTTGAGCGAGGAAATGAAGGCTTCTGACCTCATGAGTTCCCTTGTGTGGGATGATGGTGACAGGCATCCAATTTGTTTTCTTTTTCTTTCTCTGCGCCAAACTTCTTGAAGTAAGGAGTGTTGAACTTGACTGACATTGAATTATTTTCCAATCTAGTTAAACTAAAAGGGAGGTTTTTCATTGTAATTTTTTTTATAATAAATGATTCTTTTTAATTGTGTTTGCTTGTCAAATTCCACCGCCTGATAATAGAAGACATGATATAAAGACTCAAATACAAAGGCCATATCGGCGCGTTCTCTTGTAAATGCTGATCTCTATAAGTTACATAGGGTAGAAGGGCTAAAGACTCATATAGCTGTCTAATACATCTGGTCCAGACTTCCAGAGAAAGAGATTTTTAACAGTACTAAATGTTGGATCATTTATTATAAAGTTTTTTGTGCCATATTTTTTCACAACAATGTAAGACATATTCACATCATGTGAAAGCTTTAAACGCGTTATCCCATAATGTAAAAAATGAAAATCAAACATAATCTAGTACCTGACAACCTCTTTCTACAAAGCTCGAACCAGCTCTGCACCTCACATGGATTCAAAAATCTCCTCATTCATTTTTCCAGTAGTTCTGCTAGATTTATTTCAAGTTGGCAGCTTAGGGGGTGTCTCGGGGCATGTCCTTTCTACTGCAGCTGGTGGCCGTTCAATGATAGAACTCAGCATGTGTTTCCATCTCAGTGAGCAGGACAGAGAAATTAGAAAAAGAGCAAACAGCAGGTGGCGCTGTACAGAGAGATTCCATTAAATAACTCAGTAGCTACAAATTTTAATTGCATGCAATTACAAATGTATTCAGATCCAGGTGCTGGTTTGAAAACTTTAGAATATTTTTAACATTTATTGCATATGCTGGGGAAAATCTGGGGACATTAGCCAAGACATATGCCAGTGTATAACCTACATCATAGATGGCCCTCCGAATATACATTTTTTTGCTGCAATGGTCAGCTTATTGGGAAAACTATGATTATGCTTTTTTTCATAAAAAATAAAAATTGTACTAATGAATTTCTGGCCAGTGGATGCCAGAAAGAAAGTTTTGTCCACTGTTTTGTCTATAGGGATTGATGGACTCTTTCAATAAAGTAATGTGAACACAGACTGGGAAAGTGAATATATTTTTGTATTTTTTTTTACTATTATAACTAAAATTGGGGCAAACAGGTCCTGGGGCCAGGAATTATTAACTCTCTCTCATGATATGAGCCATAAAAATGAGAAACTCTCCTACATGTTTCAAACTAAAAAGCTACATCTATATTTTAACCAAATATTTTATTGATTTATTCTATTAATATTCATTTAGAATACTAAACGTATAATATTTTTTAAAGTTAAAATGTATAAACCTGTTCTGTATGGAAATATCAGCAAAATTCTGTAACATACTATAATGATTTTATAATGTGACCAATGTGGTTCATTTATCAAAGTAATGTGAAAGCATGTGAAGCAATATAATATATTATCACTGGGTCCATTAAAGGGTATTAGCAGAGAAAATTAGGGAATGGAATGGCGCAGCTCTGGTCTTTTATCATCTTATATGGCAGCATATGTGAAATGTCAGTTCAGAATAAGGAAATTGATTAATTAAATGCTACTACTGTAACCTTACTAAAACAGCTTTATATTGCATTTAATATTCATTATTCTGCTTCAATATGTTTTCCATACTGTTAGTAACATAGTAACATAGTAACATAGTTTATAAGGCCAAAAAAAGAATTTTTTTCCATCCAGTTTGGCCTGTTATCCTGCAAGTTGATCCAGAGGAAGGCAAAAAAAACTGTGAAGTAGAAGCCAATTTTCCCCACTTAAGGGGAAAGAAATCCCTTCCCAACTCCAATCAGGCAATCAGAATAACTCCCTGGATCAACGACCCCTGTCTAGTAGCTATAGCCTGTAATATTATTACACTCCAGAAATACATCCAAGCCCCTCTTGAATTCCTTTATTGTACTCACCATCACCACCTCCTCAGGCAGAGAGTTCCATAGTCTCACTGCTCTTACCGTAAAGAATCCTCTTCTATGTTTGTGTACAAACCTTCTTTCCTCCAGACGCAGAGGATGTCCCCTCGTCACAGTCACAGTCCTGGGGATAAAAAGATGATGGAATAGATCTCTGTACTGACCCCTGATATATTTATACATAGTAATTAGATCTCCCCTCAGTCGTCTTTTTTCTAAAGTGAATAACTCCAATTTTGATAATCTTTCAGGGTACTGTAGTCCATCCATTCCAGTTATTACTTTAGTTGCCCTCCTCTGAACCCTCTCCAGCTCTGCTATGTCTGCCTTGTTCACAGGAGCCCAGAACTGTACACAGTACTCCATATGTGGTCTGACTAATGATTTGTAGAGTGGTAGGATTATGTTCTCATCATGGACATCTATGCCCCTTTTGATGCAACCCATTATCTTATTGCCCTTGGCAGCAGCTGCCTGACACTGGTTTCTGCAGCTTAGTTTGCGGTTCACCAAAATTCCTAGGTCGTTTTCCATGTCAGTGTTACCCAGGGTTTTACCATTTAGTATGTACGGGTGATTTGCATTATTCCTTTCCATGTGCATAACCTTACATTTGTTAGTGTTAAACCTCATCTTCCACTTCTCTGCCCAAGACCAATCTATCCAGATCCATCT
>NC_053390.1:408887787-408929846 GCF_905171765.1 Bufo bufo | reverse complement strand
ATAAGCAGAACATACTTCTGTGCCATATCTTAAGCTAACAAAACTCTATAGACACATTAGACCAAGGGTACCTCACCTGTAGCCTGAGGCTGTAAGGGGCCCGCAATGCCATTTTGTGAGGCCCCCTAACCTAGCACCACTGTGGCGGTAGGCAATGTTTGGCTGGTATTGCTATAAGGGGAGTTTAGTGTTCAATTTTAAGCAACTTAAAGGGGTTGTCCCACGAAAAAATATTCTACAGTTAAAACTAGCACCTGGATATGGATACTTTTGTAATTTCATATAATTAAACATTTAGTATAGCCACTGAGTTATTCAATAAAATGTATCTATATAGCGCCACCTGCTGGTTATTTTTCTTATTTCTTTGTCCTGTTCACTGAGATGGCCGCACATGCTCAGTTTCATCTTTCAACTGCCTCCTGAGCGGTGATAGGGAGAGCGTCCCTTAAATGCAGAAGAAAAGAGACACGCCCATTGAGCTTTCAGCTTGATATAAATCTAGCAGATCAATGAATGAGGAGATCTCTGGATCCATGTGAGGTACAGGGCTGGTTCTAGCTTTGTTAGAAAGAGACTGACATGTACAATATGATGTCATTTTTTACATTAATCATGGGATAACCCCTTTAAAGCACAAAACCGTTACTGGTTATGTCTGTTTGGGACTATGACTGGTGTTATGCGCTCTGAATACCTGTTTTATCCATGTCCTACAGCACCCCCTCAGGCCTGGTAAAATACAGTACATTTGTGGTACCCAGATTGATCCTTCAAATGGACATTCCTATGCAAGAGTGGTCTGGGAACTTAAAGTGGCCCTGGAAAAAAGCTAAAAGTTGTAGGTGAGTCCATATTGACAGAAGGCGGTGCAACAAAAGTAGGGGGGAGCAACACAAGGCACAGCTAGAAATGACAACAGAAGTAGGCAGTGCCAGCAATCCCGTAGTGCAGCACCAAATACCGCCTCTGCAAAACCAAACTCCATAGTGCAGCACAAAATACTACCCTATCACCATATTAAGGACGGCAATACAGTTGAATTTAGGAGGGCACATGCAGCTGCTGGCCAGGTGCATAAGTCCCTGATCCTTCTACCCTGTACATTATTGCCGAGAGCATCAGATTATTATGTACCTGGCCAGAAGCCATGAGAAGGACACGGGCGGCCTCCCTGGGCATCACCGGGAAATTTCCCTGTAGGGTTTATGCTCAATCCGCCCTATTCCTATGTAAAAAAAAAATGTATTACATGTCAACAGTATGTATTATAAACTTGTAACAAGTTCACCATGTCAGAGAGAAGACAACAAGGTCAAAAGGTAGCCATCCATGTGGGTGGCTCTCTTCATCATAGGTTATGGAAGCTGTGAAACTATGAATATTTGCAGCCATCTCATCTCCTCTTTTCTGGGGTGCAGAACAAGAGAGTAAGTGGCCACCAATCTTTTCATACATTTCTGAGTCTCCCACCTGTCAGATATTTAGGGCATATACTGTTGATATACCAAAACTAGCCCAGATGGGAATACCTCTAAGTTTCACCACGACCCTTAGGAATGGTTAGGTCCAGAACAGTCCATTTAATACCCCGGCATTAGACTTATGTACACTTAAATTCCCAAAAGCTACACAAACCTAGTTTAACTCACCTTTTAACAAACCAAACATACACAGCTATGGAAAATTATAATCTAGACAAACAAAAAAAAAAGAAAATAAATACAACTTATAATCAATAATAACAGACCATTGTGACAATTTACAATTAATGATAATATCAATGAAATGGCTTGTGTAGTGTGAAGACACTGATGGGTGTGCACTACACAACCCCTTAAATATTAATTAATGAGCTTAATGTGTCTTTAGTGTTTGATGGAATATGTTTATTCCAAAAAAGTAGCATCATATTTAATTTAAGTATTAAGCCTCTTGCACACGAACGTGTGCTGCCTGTGCCCGTGCTGCGATCCGCAATGTACGGGCACCGACCGTGGGCCAGCCGCATGCCGACCCCGACCCCATTCACTTGAATGGGGTCTGCCATCCGTCCATTCCACAAAAACATAGGACAAGTTCTATCTTTTTTGCGGAACGGATTCACGGAACGGAACCCCACAAAAGCACTCCGTAGTGTTTCCGTTCTGCACCGTATCTCTGGATTTGCGGACCCATTTAAGTGAATGGGTCCGCAGCCGTGATGCGGAATGCATGCGGCCGGTGTCCCGTTTATTGCGGACTCGCAGTATGCGGGCCACAATACGGCCACGGGGGACACACGGTCGTGTGCAAGAGGCCTTACATTTGTTTACATTTTTATATTTTTAATATACCAATTTATCTAACAATCCTGAGAGTTAGAACACGTGTACATATCTTTATATTACACATAGGAGATAAGCTAACAAATACAAAGAAGAAGCCTTATTGAAGTATAAACTCCATGAAGTCCACATATGCAATTTAATAATCTTATGCTTCAGAAATGCATACGTCATCATTACACCATATGGTAAAAATACTAAAGATACTTTATTTCTTCTCATTATGTTTGATAGCAAATTTTAATTCTCACACTATGCAATTCTAATTAAATGCAAATACCTCAACAGGGATTAACTTTTCTGTAAAAAGATGCATTGTGTTTATGTAGATACTATTTGCTCTACAAAGACTTAGTCTACACTGAATTAAGAAAAGCTGCTTAATAAAATCCAAGATATAAAAATTGTCTGCCGACACAATGACATGACAGTAAAACGGCTATGTTCTTCATGGTATTAGCATGGGAATTTTGTTTGGAATAAAGTGTAAAACATGAAGAACAATATTTAAGACATGAAGTTATCTAAAGATATCAATAAAAACTTTGTAACTGAGTCATTTTATGTAATGTGAAAAGCTATAAAGTAACCTCCATTTATTATATCAAGTTCCATGGTGCTATCATTAGCGCTGAATGATACAATCATAACCTGTCAGTTATTTTACAATGACCTGCCAAGATAACAAAATTGTAAGTGGAAGATAAGATATGAATCTATTCTAGTTTTTTAGACCTAAGCATATTCACCTTCTTTTCATTCTCCTACATTTATATTTTGCTTAGTATAATGTATCTGACTTATAAAGGACAACAAACATAGGAAGCCTTTATAACTCTTAATATGTAGTCACCTAAAATAAAAAAATTTATGAGAAATAGAACAGGTGTTCCTAATAATTCTTTAGGTGAGTGTATATATATATATACAGTACAGACCAAAAGTTTGGACACACCGTCTCATTCAAAGAGTTTTCTTTATTTTCATGACTATGAAGGCATCAAAACTATGAATTAAAACATGTGGAATTATATACATAACAAACAAGTGTGAAACAACTGAAAATATGTCATATTCTAGGTTCTTCAAAGTAGCCACCTTTTGCTTTGATTACTGCTTTGCACACTCCTGGCATTCTCTTGATGAGCTTCAAGAGGTAGTCACCTGAAATGGTCTTCCAACAGTCTTGAAGAAGTTCCCAGAGATGCTTAGCACTTGTTGGCCCTTTTGCCTTCACTCTGCGGTCCAGCTCACCCCAAACCATCTCGATTGGGTTCAGGTCCGGTGACTGTGGAGGCCAGGTCATCTGGCGCAGCACCCCATCACTCTCCTTCATGGTCAAATAGCCCTTACTTTCAAAGTTTTCCCAATTTTTCGGCTGACTGACTGACCTTCATTTCTTAAAGTCATGATGGCCACTCGTTTTTCTTTACTTAGCTGCTTTTTTCTTGCCATAATACAAATTCTAACAGTCTATTCAGTAGGACTATCAGCTGTGTATCCACCTGACCTCCTTTTATAAGCAAAGAAATCCCACTTATTAAATCTGACAGGGCACACCTGTGAAGTGAAAACCATTTCAGGGGACTACCTCTTAAAGCTCATCAAGAGAATGCCAAGAGTGTGCAAAGCAGTAATCAAAGCAAAAGCTGGCTACTTTGAAGAACCTAGAATATGACATATTTTCAGTTGTTTCACACTTGTTTGCTATGTATATAATTCCACATGTGTTAATTCATAGTTTTGATGCCTTCAGTGTGAATCTACAATTTTCATAGTCATGAAAATAAAGAAAACTCTTTGAATGAGAAGGTGTGTCCAAACTTTTGGTCTGTACTGTATATATATACACTCACCTAAAGAATTATTAGGAACACCTGTTCTATTTCTCATTAATGCAATTATCTAGTCAACCAATCACATGGCAGTTGCTTCAATGCATTTAGGGGTGTGGTCCTGGTCAAGACAATCTCCTGAACTCCAAACTGAATATCAGAATGGGAAAGAAAGGTGATTTAAGCAATTTTGAGCGTGGCATGGTTGTTGGTGCCAGACGGGCCGGTCTGAGTATTTCACAATCTGCTCAGTCACTGGGATTTTCACGCACAACCATTTCTAGGGTTTACAAAGAATGGTGTGAAAAGGGAAAAACATCCAGTATGCGGCAGTCCTGTGGGCAAAAATGACTTGTGGATGCTAGAGGTCAGAGGAGAATGGGCCGACTCATTCAAGCTGATAGAAGAGCAACGTTGACTGAAATAACCATTCGTTACAACCGAGGTATGCAGCAAAGCATTTGTGAAGCCACAACACGCACAACCTTGAGGCGGATGGGCTACAACAGCAGAAGAGCCCACCGGGTACCACTCATCTCCACTACAAATAGTAAAAAGAGGCTACAATTTGCACGAGCTCACAAAAATTGGACTGTTGAAGACTGGAAAAATGTTGCCTGGTCTGATGAGTCTCGATTTCTGTTGAGACATTCAAATGGTAGAGTCCGAATTTGGCGTAAACAGAATGAGAACATGTATCCATCCTCTGATGGCTACTTCCAGCAGGATAATGCACCATGTCAAAGCTCGAATCATTTCAAATTGGTTTCTTGAACATGACAATGAGTTCACTGTACTAAAATGGCCCCCACAGTCACCAGATCTCAACCCAATAGAGCATTGGGATGTGGTGGAACGGGAGCTTCGTGCCCTGGATGTGCATCCCTCAAATCTCCATCAACTGCAAGATGCTATCCTATCAATATGGGCCAACATTTCGAAAGAATGCTATCAGCACCTTGTTGAATCAATGCCACGTAGAATTAAGGCAGTTCTGAAGGCAAAAGGGGGTCCAACACCGTATTAGTATGGTGTTCCTAATAATTCTTTAGGTGAGTGTATATTAACAAACAAAAGGATAACAATGTTTTGAACTTTTGACTTTCAGGCTCCATATCTCACCATCAAATACAGCTTCGAACGTGAGACTAACATCATTTTATAGACAATCATCTTGGCTATCTCATACATAAATTGGACTTACAACTATTAAGCATATAATTAGTTATGCAGATTCTTGTCATGTAACTGCATTGTTACTGTTTTGCTCCTGGTGGTAGAGCAATCTTTTTCTTCTTGTATAATACAAATTCTAACCACATTCCCTAATAGCTTAGTGTGTTATTAGTTTGATTCCCAAGCGAAAGGTAACTGGTATGAATCAAGGAGCAGCCATTAAGATTTCCCAAGAAAAGAGAAACAGCATCATCCAGCTCATCGATAGCGGTATGTCAGACAAGAAAATTGCTAAACTGCATAATGTGAGTGCCATGACAGTTATAAGAATACAAAATGAAGTCCATCCATCCATTCCAAAGCCAAGAGGTGCACATTGAGGCAAAGTATCGGAATCAACAAGCTCATCACAAGGTCTATCAGTTCTGGAGCTACAAACACGGCAATGGAGGTGGCTTTATAATAGTGAGATCACAGATGTCCATACTAGCACCGTGCAATGTGCATTACTCAAGTCTAGAATTCTGGCCTGAAAAAAGGTGAAGAAGCCTTGACTTCAATATCGTCATAAGAAGCATTGGCTCAAGTTTGCAAAAAAGTATGAACAGTGGACAGTAGAAGATTGGAAACGGATGGTTTGGAGCGTTGAGATGAAAGTCAGTAGACTGGACTGGATCGGTGCAAATGGGTCTGGAAGAAACAAGGGAAAAGGGGGCTAATGGATTTAGAATGTGAAGGAACTATCAAGTTTGATGGAGGAAGCCTGATGATATGGAGTTGTTTCACATACTTGACCAGGATCGATGGTGGTCTCAATGCTAAACTAGTGAGTATGCTACAAGACGAGTTATTACGCCAAAGTTGGCGAAGAAATGGTTCAATGACAATGAAGTAGAGGTTTTCCCCAGACCTCAACCCAAACACTTGTGGGTAGAGTTGAAGAAAATGCTGTAATTGTACACAAGCGAGTCGACTACAGTATGCAACAACATTGGGAACGTGTAGAAGAGACCTGGGAACAGAGACATGCTTGAATCTGAGAGCATGCCCAGACGGATTCAGCCAGTTTTGAAAGCCAAAGTGGATTTACAAAATAATAAAAAATTAAATTTAGAATTATAGGAGCAAAACAGTAACAATGCAGTTACATGACAAGAATCTGCATAACTAATCATATGCTAAATAGTTGAAGTCCAGTTTATGTATGAGATAGTCAAGATGATTGTCTATAAAATGATGGGAGCCTGAAAGTCAAAAGTTCAAAACATTGTTACCCATTGGCTTTTGCAATTAATTATTGGAGATTCGAAAGGCTTTTCAAGTGACTCTATATTTGTTATTTACCACAAAAAAAAATCAACTGCAAATGTGACTGGGATTCTGGTGGAACAAGCTTTTATTCCTGTACTAGTATTTGTGATATTGGAAGTAGACACTACCGAGATTGGGAAATGAGTTGTTGTTTTTTTGTTCCAAATCACTGCATAGAGAACTGTCAAAACTGTCTCAAGACTCAATGTGCTCTACCCAGTACTCCGGAAAATCTTTTATATACGCAACCACAGTAGAATTTGAATGTTTTGCAGGGTTTACATGATTTGCTATTGAAAGATCATCCAAGTGTAACAAAATGCCAAGCTCTTGGACCTGCATCATTAGTTGTTTCTTATCTAAGAGGAATAACAGCTTATGTAAATGCATGTGAGAACTATGCTAGAACCAGAGTAGTTACAATCCTTACCTAATTCTACAAACCATAGATGTATTAAGTTGTTGAATTCATTATTTTATCTTCTGGAGTTAGTAGATAGTAGTGTGAGTGCTTATTTTCAGGTTGAGTAAAACATGTCATCTCATTGCCTCCTACAATAACCTAGTTTAAAAGAAATTGGAAAGTTTATATACTCAACTTGTACCATGGTATTTTTCAAAATATTGGAGGACATTTTGCACTAAGACAGGATCTTAATTATTCGCTTACAATCCTTATACCAAGGGAAAGCAAGAGTGACTAAAAAGTGCCTGGAGCGAGTTTAACTCTTTATGATTCAATCTGATTATGCCGTCTATATTCTTTGGTGTGTATGCTCAAAATCTCAAATGCAGCTTTTACTTTTTGCGAACTCCTGAAATCAGTCACTTTGTGTCATAAAAGATTTAGTCTGAGGTCCAGATCAATTTGTCTGTTGGGTTTTTATTAATATAATGGCCACTTACAAAAGACTTAGACCAGATAATACAATTTAAGTGAGTGATAAAGGCTGGCTGTTAACCAACAAGCAAAACTAGAATTATAGCAGTAATCAATCCATTTCTTTAACTGTCTCCTCCTCTGCCTATGCTAATAGAGGGTCATCATAAATAAGGAACTGAAACCTTATAAGGTCAGGATTTCTTTACAGTTTCATATGCTGTAATAAGTTCACCTAATAAGAGAGATCTTGGATACCAACCTTGTTAGGTTATGGTAAACAGTTGAAGAACATGGATATGTATGGAACCCTAACTCCTAATCTGAACTCTGGTTACACCTCATATCAACCCTTCACATTTTCTATGTGATACTTTCTTTTGATTTTGCATTGTGTTTGACCTCATAACTGATGACAATTATGTATATCTTCCTTGTTGCTGCAGAATATTACTAGATTCAATGAGTAATGTTATAAATTGGTAACAATACCAAACGGTAGAAAAAAAAATTGAAGTTTGCATATGGGTAACAACTACTTGGTCTCAGTAAGTTTTCTGAGATCATAAGATGAGCATCGGAAATCTGTGGTGTGGTGCTATATGGCATCTGTTGTTGATGTGATGCTGTGCCTGATCACTGGTGTGGTACCGTTCCAAGGAGAGTAAGCCTGAAAGCAGGGGTACTGTTGGGCTGCTGGGTCTCGCCGCCTGCAGGTTATGTGTTGTTGCAGAAGTGGTGTCCATGTGGCATTGCAACAAATTTGTGTAGGAACCCACTCAAATGAGGACAGCACAATGGGCCTATTCATTTTGATTAAAAATATATACAAAGAGTTTTGTGTCCTTGTTTTCTCTGCAGCTGTTGCATTGGTAAAAATATTCAGGTTAGAGTAGGTTATTTAGGTTATGTTACTGAGGATGACCCTATGACACCTATGTCCTGGAGCCAGAAGAGGGCCTAATGACTAATTGAACCATAGAGTACTGAAATATCCTCCTTTATTGTTCTAATTTTTCCATAGCCTCTTCTTTCTTGTTTTACATTTTCCTTGCTGAAAAAAAACCTGTTCTGCAGAGAAATACCGTAGCACTTGACATTGCATCTTTTCGTAGAAGACTGTCAAGTCAAGTTGAATGTTCTTATCCAGCATACCGCATACAGAGTAATCTGGAATGCTTGTTTTACATTAAAGTAATCATATTTTTCCGCTGTTTGCCATTGTAAGTAATGGTCTTTAAATCAAAAGTGATATGTTGCTGACATCAAAGATTAAGAAAGACACTTATCCATAGTCTATATATAATTGCGTTTCATAAATAATAAAAGGCTTCTGATTGCAACAAATCACTAATCAGTGCAGTCTTATGTGTGATGTTTAGTGTCATGGGGTGCATACAGATGAATGGATGATGATCGTTAGGGATTAACATTCTACAGAAATGTATGGAGTCAACTATAATTTTGCTTACATCAAAGAAATGCAACTTTGTTAAAAAAAAATAACCATATATAGATTGATCTATTCTCTTTGACTTTTCTCTAAAAATGAATAAAGCAAAGACCAAACATTAACCTGTTCCTAGTCATAGGTTAATAATAAGATGCAAACCATGCTTATAACCTCTTTAAACAGAACTCGATAATTGTGTTCACTTTCTATTTCTCAGAGCTGACATTCTATTACCCAGTAATTGCATATAGTAACAGCTCTATTATGCTGTTTTGCATTTTTGTTTAGGATTCTTGTATCTGCCACAGATACCAGCCATGAATCCAAAGCCTATAATGTTAAAGTTAATGTGTAAAACAAAGTACTATATAGACAGTACTGTGTAAAAGTTTTAAGCATGTGTGGAAAAAAGGCTGGAAAGTCAATGCTTTTAAAAAATAGAAGTGTTACTAGTTTATTTTTATCTAATAACATGCAAAGTGAATGAACAAAAGAGAATCAAAATCAAATCACTATTTGGTGAGATCACCCTTTGCCTTCAAAACAGCATCAATTCTTACACTTGCACATAATTTTGAAAGGACCTTGGCAGGAAGGTTCTTCCAAAGATCTTGGATAGCTAACCACAGATGTTCTGTGGATGTAGCTTGCTCAAATGTTTGGGGTCATTATCCTGCTGAATAAATTTGAAGACAAACAGATGCCTTTCTGATGGTATTACATGATGGATAAGTATCTGCCTTTATTTCTCAGCATTGAAAACACCATTAATCCTTACCACGTTGAGAACTGTAGAGGTAGCATTTGGCCATGGAAACTTAGTGCAGCTGATGAAAGACAAATCATGCTCACTTCCCTTCGAAATCCAAAAATGTCCAGCAGTGCCATCAGATCAGAACTGACAAAAAGCAGTGGGACCCAGCTGTACACCTATCTACTTCAAAGTGGCCTTCATGAAAGAAATGCTGCCAAAAAGCTATACCTTCAATGTAGAAACAAGGACAAGCAACTCAACTATGCGCGAAAACATAAGAACTGAGGTGCAGAAAAATGCCATCATGTGCCCTAGACTAATGAGTCAAAATCTGATATATTTGGCTGAAACAGAAGACAGTTTGTTCACCAAATGGCTGGAGAGCAGTACAATAATGAGTGCCTGCAGGCAACAATAAATCATGGTGGAGCTTCCTTACAAGTTTGGGGCTGCATTTCAACCAATGGAGTTGGGAATTTGGTCGGGATTAATGGTGTCCTTGATGCCATATACTTATCAGGGAGGCATCTGGTTTCAAATGTATTCTTCAGCAGGATACCTCAAACATACAGTCAATGTTATTTAGAACTATCTTCAGTGTAAAGAGCCATGATCTCAACATCAGTGAGTATGTCTGGATTTTGTGGAAGCAAGTATATCACACCCCTCAATATTTTTTTTTGCCACTACAGTTATATCACGCCACCCTGTTTATTTGGGGCAAGAGGTATATTGCAGCCCTCAATCAATATTTTGTGGAAAAAGGTATATTACACCCCTCAACCAGTTTTTTGGGGGGGGCAACAGGTATATCACACCCATTGCAGTTAGTTGTTCCAATAGTGTTTATATAGCTGCAGTATCACAGCAGAACCGCACACAACTGCTGTACAATACAAATGCACTATAATATACTTCCTATGTTAGAAAGTATATTATAAGTATATCACACCCCTCAGTATATTACACCTATCTTTAGCACTAAAAATGGCCTTGTGGTTCGCACGGCGGTCGTTTCGCTGCGAACTTTGCGTGTTCGCGATTCGCCGAACATGCGAAAATATGGCGATATTCGTGCCCACCATATTCTTTTACATTGTGAAGAACTTTGACCCATGACACATCCATCAGGTGGTACAGGACAGCCATTCGAGACGTTTCAGCACATGGACATACACCCTACCTTATAAATAAACCCAATCTGGCCGCCATTTTACAATCAGTCTTTTGCCAGTGTAGGGAGAAGTTGCTGTTTGGCGCAGGGACAGGCTGTTAGGAACACCAAACGCTAGCTAATAGGGCCACAAAAGTCCTTTTAAGGACTGGTATCGGTGTGCTATCGATAGGTGTGATACACAGAGGGGTGTAATATACTTATAATATACTTTTATATACTTTTATGATGAGTCAAAAACACATAGATAGATCTATATAGTGATCACCTGGAAGTCAGGGGCTTAAGGGCTAGGGGCTTACTAAGGCCATTTTTATATAGGGTAAGGTTCCGGATGGGGTCGCCCTTATCAGGGTGGGTGCTCTGTGTTTAGGCTATCAGAGCCAGGATAGCACCCCCCCCCCAGGGACAGTCCTTTGCCCGGAATTCATCGATGTGCACTGGAACCTCCCGGATTGTGGTAGGACATATGGTTTCTGATTTGGTGCCGCCAAGCACCTGATTTAGTGCCGCTGAGCACTTGTTATTGCCTACCACATCTATGCTTTTTGCTTAACTTTAATAATTTGATTTGTTTTCATTTTGAAGGATATCTTTTAATAGTAACATTATTAAATGTTACGTTTTATCTTTATGTATATTCTAATGGATTGCCTTCCTTGTACAATGTTATAATATACTTTCTAACATAGAAAGTATATTATAGTGCATTTGTATTGTGCAGCAGTTGTGTGCGGTTCTGCTGCGATACCGCAGGTATATAGAGGGACAAGCGTTATTGGAACAAATAATTCCTACTGGTGTGATATACCAGTTGCCCCTACAAAAAAGTGATTAAAGCAGGGGTGGTATATACCAATAATATATTTTCTATATAGTGCATTTAGGTAGCGCAACAGGGCATATTTAAGAGAATTTCCTTTTAAGACGCATAAAAATTTCCCCTGATTAAGACACATATTTTTTGTTGAAATTTTTGTCATTGATCCCCCTCTAGTATGTCACTGTCCTTGTTGTGGGACTATTTGTGCACTTCTACAAAGTATTTGGTGGCTGCAAATATGAGCTGAATGTTTTTCAGGTTCGCCTGCCATTAAAGTGAATTGGGCCCGCTGCGAACTTGCGGTTCGCGAACATTTGATCGTGTTCGCGAACCGTCCCGGCCGATTTTCATCCATCACTAGATAGGACACCTATATCAGTACTTAAAAGGACTTTTGTGGCCCTATTATCTAGCGTTTGGTGTCCCTAACAGCCTTTCTCTGCTCCACAAAGCAACCTCTCCCTACACTGGCAAAACACAGAATGTAAAATTGCTGCCAGATCGGGTTTTTTGATAGGGTGGCGGTATGTCCATGTGCTGAAACTTCTCAATTGGCTGTCCTGTCCCACCTGATGGATTTGTCATGGGTCAAATTTCGGCAAAATGCTAAAGAATATGGCGCTGGCGGATATCGCCATATGTTCGCATGTTCGACGAACTGCGAAAGCGCAAATTTCACTGCGAAACAACCGCTGGGCGAACCGCAATGCCATCTCTATGTGTCACTTCAGCAAGTGGCATTTATCATGTAAAGAACGTTAGTACAAGCCACTTACTATTGTATTGTTCTTATACATATTACCTCCTTTGCTGGCTGGAATCATTTTTCCATCACATTATATACTGTTCGTTTTTATGGTTATGACCACCCTGTAATCCAGCAGCGGTGGTCGTGCTTGCACACTATAGGAAAAGAGGCCGGCCTCTCTGGTGGCTGGAATTGTGGGAGTCACATAGGCTAGTGCTTTTTCCTATAGTGTGCAAGCACAACCACTGCTGATGGATTACAGGGTGGTCATAATCATGGAAACGAGCAGTGTATAATGTGATGTAAAAATGAATCTAGCCAGTAAAGAAAGCAATATGGATAATAACAATACATTAGTAAGTGCCTTATATTAACTTTAGTAAAAGGCAAAAAGCAGGCACAACCACCTTCTGGAGAATATAACAGCAATTTAATTCAATCATAAAATATCATATCAGCAATTTCATTCAATAATAAAATATCAGCAATTTCATTCAATAATAAAATATCCAAAAATCAAAAAATAGCAGCAATATATTCAATGATAAAAGAGGTGGAATATCCAGTAATCAAAACTAGCAGCAATTAGATCCAATGGTGAAATACGTGTATATACTCAATACTCAGTCCATATAGAGATGATTTAGACACAGATGAAGATCACATAAAAAGACAATGTCTCTGGGTATACATATGTCAAAGGCCCATATTTCTCGTCTTGAATAAAAAAGTCTCTTTATAGGAATATAGTGATGAAGATGTAAAGAAAGTCCCACTTTTGAATGTATAGGGTTGTGATAGGGAGATCACCGCCAATTATCTAATAGACAGCCCAGTGTGTGGAATCACATATTGTGGATAATTATAATTTGTTCAACGTTTTTTGGAACGTCTCAATGAGACTCTTACCACTTGATGGCTGCTGGAGTGTCCGTTAGGTGTCTCGGCAGATACTGCCTACTCATGTGTGTGATCGGGCACAATCCAGGAAGCGGAGAGTGAATACCATTCACCGGGATGCTGGCTTCAAGTGGTCGGAGCGCTCCACTGTGTAGCTTAGTGGGTGTCGTGACTCTGCAGGTCAGGTGTTCCTGATGGACAGGTCAGGTGGTCAGGTCAGCTGGTTCACTGCTGTGATCAGGTGATCCACAGGTCCTGTACATCACAAGTCCTATACGTAGTTAAAAGCTGTATTAAAAAGTTCTTTTGTGCGCACAATTCTTCTATACTTTGGGTAAGGACCGGTAGTGGAAATGTAGAAGCCGCAGTTCGCTATTCGCTTGAAGCATTTCGAGGCGACTTGCCTCTTCCTCAGTAGCTCCGGAACTGTGCTCCTCCAAACATTTTTATAGGGCTTCTTGATTGGACCCAGCGCCAAGGTGGTCTCAGTTCAGGCAGGTCCTACCCTAAACCTGCCTATGCCGTTATGCATCTATGTTCAGGAGAGCAGACCCCGCACATATAGTGTGTTGCTCCTAGTTACCTGTATGTGCATCAACAACCCTTGTATTAACTTTATCAACATAATAAATGTAATTTGCTGAAGTGACACAACATCTTTAAATACTATCCAGCTCCCCTGTGAACGCATTTTACAGGACTAAAATGGGCCGTATAATTTTTTTTTTCTTTAGCAAGAGGGCATAGTGGATATATAATAGATGTCTGTGAGCAAAATTTTGAATACATGTATATTAGAAAATTGTATAACTTCATATTGTCTAAACAATTTATAAATAAAATGATTGAAACCAGAATACCACTTTAAAGGGTTTCTGTCAACAGAAATACCTAAATTAAACTGGCTGACATTAACAATGTGCTAATGTCAGCTGAACCTAACTAGCCTAATCCTAGTTTTATCCATGCCCACGTTAATCCATAAATGTAACTTTTATTCTATGCAAATTAGCCTCTAGGTGCGGGGGGGGGTTGCCCCTGCTCCTAGAGGCTCCGTTCTTCCACCTCTGTCACCTTCCTCCAAGTCTTGATTGACAGATCCAGGCAGCGTTCGCATCATCCTGCCGGCCCTGAGTGCATGTTAAATCTCGAGCCTGCACCAAGCCGTTCACTATTCAGCGCAGGCAGGCATACACTCACTGCCGGCAGGAGGATGCTGCCTGGCCCTTGAGATAAAAAAAATTATTATTAATGAATAATAAAAAGGAGCTCAATTCTAACACGACTTCATCAAGAGACAAAACAATACATAACCAAGGGCTCATTTCTAGCAACACCAAGGGAGGGAAAGGGTTATTTCTTTTTAGCAATCATTTCAGAAGTTATCCTACTAGGTATGCCCATCTATACTGCAGATTTTCAGTATAAATCAGATTTTTGCCACCTCCAAAAATTCTCAGATGACTCTGTGGTAGTCGGATGTATTATGGGGGGGTGGGGGGGGGGGGGGTGAGGAGGAGTATAGGAAGTTGGTGTCAGATTTTGTGGAGTGGTGCCAGGCTAACTATCTACAATTAAACGTGAAGAAAAATAAGGGGTTGGTGGAGTTATTGCAGGAGAAAGATTGAATATTTACCTGTTACTATTGCGGGTCAGGAAGTGGAGCAGGTAGAGAGTTACAAATATCTGGGGCTCCACTTGTACAGCAAATTAGACTGGAGGGGAAATGCGGAGAGGGTTTACAAAAAGGGTGTGAGGAGACGGTACTTCTTATGGAAACTAAGGTCACTTAATGTGTGCAGCAAAATGTTAGAAATGTTCTACCAGTCTATAGTGGCAAGTGCCATCTTTATCGCAATTATATGCTGGGGAAGTAGTGTCCGGGTGGCTGACGCTAATAAGCTTAAAGGGAACCTGTCACCGGGATTTTGTGTATAGAGCTGAGGACATGGGTTGCTAGATCGCCACTAGCACATCCGCAATATCCATTCCCCATAGCTCTGTGTGCTTTTATTGTGTCAAAAAAACGATTTTATATATATGTAAATGAGGCAAGTAAGAAGGCCAAGGAGCTGTTACTTACGTTTTACGGAGCCCAGCCACGCCCACTGTGAAGGAGTCCAGCGCCTTCCCGCATCCTCTGAATCTCCTCCTAACTCCCCGACGTCACAAAGCTAGAGCGCCGTAATCTTGCGATGCGCTAGCTAGCGCATGCACAGTGTCAGCATAGTGTTCCTTCCCTGTGCTGGCATCAGCCTCAGGGAATGAACTGCGCATGTGCTAGCTCGCGCATTGCTAGATTAGGGCGCTCTAGCTCTGTGACGTCGGGGAGCAAGGCGGAGATTTGGAGGATGTGAGGCAGTGCTGGGCTCCTTGACAGTCGGTGTGGCTGCACTCCGAGAGTCAGAGAACGCTGGACTCATCGCTGAAGCATGGAGGAGACAGGACTCATCTAAGGTCATTTACATATATGGCGGGAACATTCATTTTAGGTTTTTCTCTGAACTGATAGTTTGTTCACAATTGATTGATCATTATTAATGTATTAAAAAGTATGGACTGGTCATTTTGGAATCCATCATGCCCAATCCACATTTTCCCCAACATCTCCAAGATGTCAAGCATGACAGAGATTGGCAATCAATGCCCTGTTCGAGAAGCACATGGATTTTGCTTTTAGCTGTATTAAGTAATACGGTACATCTCTTTTCATGGATGACAAAAATTATGAGGTAGATTACAGTAGTTGTCTTCATTTGAATCTATTTCCATCCATTTTGCCATTGACTGATGTATGTTTATCACCTATCTTGTGTATATTTGATAAATGTCAGATGAGAGAAAGCTCCTTTAAGGATTGCTCTTCCTAAATGCTTTATCTTTAAAACATGATAACATTTGTGCTAGTGATAAAGGTTCTGGAGAACTGATACATTGAACGACTAAAAATCATGAAGATATTCAAAGCTTTCTTGTTATACTGACCTACCATATATTCTTCTTGAATTCACAAATTTTGTTAGTCTGGCTTTCCAATGCTTCATAGATGATTATAGTTAAAGCTTAAATAACATTTTAATAAGTTATATATTTATTCTTAATTAAAGAGAAAACATTTAGGAGGAACATGTCTTGAAACACTGGTCTGGTTCCTGTTCCAGATTAAAATCAATCCTTAAAGGAGCTTTCTCGCATCTGACATTTATAAATGTCTAATTGCTGGGGTACCTAGATACCCATACACATTAGTCTACAGTTGATCAAAATGAATGATTTCAATCAAAACAACTGTTAACAACGAACCATGACAGACCTTCTAACTCATCTGAAAATAAGACAGCTGTGTTTGAAAACTTAATCCGCTCAGACGAAAGATCTTTCATTCAAAGAAAGATTATTCAGGAACAAAATATCTTTCTCAAAAAGAATGTTCCCAGGAAGACCTTTTGTCCATCACCTATTTTCATTGAACATGTATGGCCAATATGGACTAAAATGTGTATGGCTGTGTCTGCAAACTGATCGTCTAATAAGTATGGCCACCTTCAGACAGTTCAAGAAACCTATTCTGGTAATTTGTGTGTGTCTTTGCAGAGGGGGTCCCAGTCTGTCAATTGCAGGAATGCCTCTTTAACTACCTCACATACCCCTCTTCGAGCAACATCTATTATTGCTTATCACAGGATTGTCTCAATGCCCAAATCATTGTTTCTGGGCAACAGATTGCCAATGATTCTCTATAGAAACAAGTGATCGCAGGAGTGATCACTCATTCCCATATACAGGAGAGGATTGCTGCATCTAAATGCAACTCTCACCTCCATTTATTGAGCAGGCAATGATCGGGAATCAATGAATCGCTCCCGAAAATGGCCTGCTGAGTTGGCCCGTGTAATCGTACCTTCACAAAGACAACCACTTTTTAAATAGATGCTGGTTGATCGCTATGAGTCTGGTTCCACTTACATACACTGATTTTATTGCCAAGGAAAATCTGGGCCTATGCAGGAGAAATTAAGTGTGCAGCAACAGCTAAAGAACCCTATTCATGTCATCAATACAGCAAGCCCTGTTCATTTTTGCCATATTTTTGCATATTAACATATGTCATGAGATGTGTATTAGCTTCAACTGTATGTACAAAAAATACAACTAAATATTACATTACATTCCTTCTTTAAACAATTGTCTGGTTTTCAGAGTATACTGTCCCATAGGACTGCAGTGACATTCATAAAAAAATAACTGTCAAAATATATTCTAGCCTGACTTCTAGTAGAAAACTGTCAAGGACATATGGTCTCCTGCTGGATCACCTGGATCACCTTCTGGCCTCCTTCTAGAACTCCTTTACTAAGCAACAGACAGTCTTTGGGTTGCTTCTTAGCAACTGGCAGAAACAAAAAGTGCATGGATTCCCTAACAAAGCATTACTATAGGCAATTGTTGTGTTTTCCCTTTAAGTTGCTGCCAACAAAAATATCAGACATCTGGATTCTTGAAATTAATATTTTTTTATTATATACTTGTATATATATGTAATTAAATATGCATATGGTTCTATTTAAGCTATGTTATGATATATATTATATATATAGCCTGTTTTTCTTTTGTGAAACATAGAGCAACTCTCTTATTGGCTGCCATGCTAACTGTTGTCATTAGGTGGCATCCTTTGACTACTTTAGTACATCCACAGTTGTACTAAACATCATTATAGTGTTCTGTATATCATTTCCATTTACAACCACCAAACATACAGTAAAAGGAGAGAAAATTTTGCAATATAAAAGCTGTCCCCGTAGTTTGATTATCACATTAGTGATAATACATGTTTAAAAATGCATATAGTCACAAAATTCTTCCTGCTCCTGGAGGAATATGAAAATATTCAGTTACCTTTTGTTAGAAGATGAACCAAATCTCTTGGTAAATGCTAAACTTGGGATTCCAAGGATGTAAAACTCAGAATTATAAAAGGGCTAGATAAAGTGTGTGATTAGCTTTGTTTTTTTTTGTCCAGAGAGATCATCTACTATCGTCACACATTATGGTTTCATGTCTATTGTTCCCCAGTGGAACGAAGACAGATATTCTAAAACCTGAAGAAGAGATGTTTTCTTAATCTGTTAGATACATTCAATTGTCTTTCTTGAGACAAAGGATTAACAAGTACATTGTGCCAAGTGGTGTTTTGTCTAGTTAATGAAATCCTGAGCCTTGCATTTCCTTGACTTTCTAGAATATGAATGTGTTCTATAGACTATAACAGCTATTGTAATTATAAATGATTAATTAAATCTAAGGTGGAATATCTGAATATGACTAAATATCCATAGGATATTAATAAGGGTAATCTAAGTCTCTGTGCATGAGCTGTATGTTTAGGATAGAATAGGATCCTGTTGTAGGAGATCAGGAAAGCCTTTTCCAAAACAAGTTTTACTGATCTCACAAAATGGGATTCTGTTACAAAAGGGACACTAGCATCAATTGTATCATATACTGAAGGCACTCTATGTATTATACTTCCTGTCCTGGTTCTTTAACATTCTACTTTGTTTGGAAGTTTAACATTGCAGACAGTCTCGCTTGCCTTTCTCAGTCAGACCATCACTGTGGCCAGACTCAGTTAGAGCACCACACATTACACTGATAAGTGTAATGCTCTTCTGTGGACATCTTTATCTAGGAGTATCAGAACAATAGAGCTGTCATACTCTTATCCTAATACTACTAATCTACTATTTTACTAACAGATAACCTCTTTCCCTCACAGTAGCAGTAAAATAACAATGGGATCTCTATCTATATAGAAGTTTTACCCTCTATCCTGACTGTTACAGAAGGGTAATATTTTGTATTTAATTTTCAAAAATGCTTACAAATATATTTCTATGTACATAATAATTTTTTTTTTTAATACCTCTTTCTGACAGAAGAGAACCTCTCATTGAAATATGAATGCTCTTAATCATGAGAGATTAAGATACATATTCGATATTGACTTTGCATCTCAAGTTTTGATTCAATTTTGTAAAAAATGTTGCATCTAGCAGCTTTGTGGGAAAGGGGTGTGACCTACAATTTCACTTTTTGCACCAAAATGTCTACCTTAAAAATGTAAAAAGTGTCACAAGTTGTCTATCATTGCATAAGAATTATCTTGCATCCTGAGCCACTGTGATAATTTAGCCACATTTCCAGGCTGTCTGTATACGTGTCTGCCTTAACTAATGGTAAATCCACGGAAAAGATTTCTGGAAATCTTAGAGGCGTAGTAATAATCAATTGTTCGAATCGTGTAATGTTCCTTTTTAAAAAGCTCTGTTTACTAAGAGTTTTAGTTTTAAAGGGATTCTGTCACCAGATTTAAACCTATTAAGCTAGCTGACATTAGCGATGTGTTAATGTCAGCTAAACCTAACTAGCTTATGACTACTTTTATCTAAGCCCCTGTTACGCCAGAAATCTAACTTTTATAATATACTAATTAGCCTCTAGGATCAGGGGGGCGTTGTTCGGTATGGAAGCTGGCAGCCTGCGAGCGTCTTTCCCTCACCGCACCTGCGCCGAATACTGAACGGCAAGAGATTTCACCAGAGCACAGGGCTGGCAGACAGATGCGAGCGCTGCCTGGCCCTGTCAATCAGGACTTGGAGGGAGGCGACAAAGGTGAGAGAACGGAGCCTCTAAGAGCAGGAACAACGCGCCCCCCCCCCCCCCCCCCCGCTCCTAGAGGCTAATTAGCATATTATAAAAGTTTGATTTCTGGCGTAACGGGGGCATAGATAAAAGTAGGAATAGGCTAGTTAGGTTTAACTGACATTAGCACATCGCTAATGTCACCTAGCTTAATAGGTTTAAATCTGGTAACAGAAACCCTTTAAGTGTTTTAGTTTTTCTGCATGAAATAATTTTTGGAGCATCTTGTCTTCATTGTGCTATTTCTCTGTTATTTCTCCCACTGTATATATGAATACAATGAAAACTGGGTGCTACCATTTCCCCTGAATAAGATGTGTCAATACACAGCATGTATTAGAATGTGTAGGTAATGTGTATATCATATATCAAATTATGAACTGGTGCACCTTAATAGTATATGCGGCATGAGTGTAATGTGGTTTATGCCATTAGGTGTAAAAGTAGACCAGCAGGTTGTCTGGCATGGGTTGTGACTTTTTTGCGACTTTCGCAAAAGTCACATAGTAAATGAGCCATAATCCAGGTCTAATCTCATTTTCAGCTCTTAAACATAGACCACTGTGAAAAGTGGCTAGGACCACAAAATGTCGCAGTTGCCATAACTTTTTTTTATATCATAAATTACCCCATAGTATTTAGAACTAAATATGCCGATCCAGAAAAGGGCTGACAGGTCCTCCTTAAAGGCTTTTTGTCAGTAATATAACCTATTTTAGGGCACAAAGACATAATAACGTGGGATCCCCTGATTAGCCCCACATCTATGAGCCAAATAAGAGAGCCATTTCACTTTTCGTGGACCCGATCATGTATTACATCCTTAGTCATGCATTTGAATGGCTTAGATATACTGTAATACTATGGAGGATATTTATCAAAGATCAGCGTTTTACGTCGGTCTTTGAAATCTCCTGAGCTGCAGGAGTATATGCATAATTTATGAAGAGTCGTAACCTCCGGCAGTCCATGCGCTAGAATTAAAATGAAAAAGGAAGTTAAGCGTTTTGGGCCCACTGGCCCCACCACCTACATGCCCCTTTTTAGGAAAGTGGCAAGGGTGGTGTAAAAACGCCACTTGAGACAAAATTAGCAGCAAGTGTTATTTAAAAAGCCACTAACATGAAGACATAGGGAGATGATAAATCTTCCCCAATATCCACTCTGCAGAGGACACTGTAGAGGTAATCTATGGATTGACTGGGGGTTGCAAAAGCTGAAGCAATAGGGATTAGTATGGCTTTTTTTTAGAGAAGGGTTTGGCTTGATGAAGCAACCCTTTTAAACTGAATCTGAACTCCTAGATGTGCACATATTATAGATTACATAATACTAAATACACAGCTGATCAGTTATAATACATTACACTGTGAATATTATTAGAAGAAACTTCACCAAGAATTTTTGATATGTAAATGGTACAATAAGCTTGCCATCAAAACAGACTTAAAAGGCCAACATTATTCAGTAAGATGTATTTGCTAATAAACTATTAGAAGCTTGTCTCATGATTACTTATCTACTTATTTGCAACCTTGAAGTAGCAGCGGAGTCTCAAATGGTCAGCCCAATGGATCTCTGGGCATCAGTATCCTGCCCATGCTACATAAAATTAAATATACTGTACTGTTTAAGTTATATGCACCATAGCATGTGGTGTAATTTGTCTTAAAGGGAACCTGTCATCAACTTTATGCTGCCCATACTAACGGCAGAATAAAGTAGAGATCGGTGAGTTGATTTCAGCGGTCTGTCATTTAAAAGTTAAAAGTAAGTGGTTGCCGATAACCAACATCACAATCATTGCAGACTGGGCCTGGAAAAGAGTCACAGCCACCTGAGAAGAATCATGGTTATTCAGGAGTTCCTGCTCTCCCTGCCCACCTGCCGATGACTGACCGCCTTCTACCTAGTTTTCTCCCTTTCTCTCTAGGAGAGAACTGCCAATCATCAGCAGGTGGGCGGGGAGAGCAGGAGATTATGAATAACCATGACTCTTCTCAAGTAGATTTGACTCTTTTCAAGGCCTGGACTGCAATGATTATGATGCTGGTTCTCAGCAACCACTTACTTTTAGCTCATGAGTGACACACCACTGAAATCAGCATTTCTGTCACTATTTTATGCTGCCCTGAGTGAGGTCAGCATAAAGTTGATGACAGGTTCCCAATAATTAAATTTTTTTTACCTTCTGTTTTCCCTAAAGCTACTGAGAAACATTCTAAATAATTTCCCAGATGGGCATTTACTTCTGCTAGCTCATTCAGCACTTGCGTCATGGACCAGCTCCATTCTGCATCACCCTAAGTCAAACTATACTTGAAAATGTACAGTAACATATTGGACTAAAATGCTGGTAATTACAAAAAGAGACCAAGTTCGTGAGAGACTCTCTTTAGTTACAGGTAAACCTGACCATAGATATTTGTTGATAAATCCATCCATTATGAGGTTTTCATAAATTTCACAAAAAATTGCTGAATTTGACAACCATTACCTTAAAGTATGTCATTTTAATGGTAGTTTTTAGGGAAAAACACCTTGATGGCCCATGAGTCTGACCCTAAGGACTCCCATAGATCAGCAGACCAAAGAGTGGTGACACTCTCGAGTGTGTGCAGTGTCTTCATTGTTTCTTCAGGTACAACGGCTTTTCCACGTGAATGACTGTACCTGGCACTTTTGCTCAACCCCAGGTCAGTTGACCAGTGAAGGTCGAACATCCACTGATGGTCTATCCTAAGGATTGGCAATTGATGTACATATGGTACCTGGAAAAACCCATTTTAAATTGTGGTAATAGTCACCAAAAAGTTTTAGAGTGCAGCCACATCAGGTGGATACACTGAAGACAGTGGAAAATCTATTTTTTCTAAAAGGGTGGTAGCAAAGTGAATCAAATATTAAAAACCACATCCACGGTCTGATAAAGTGTTCTGCACCAGGAACTTGGCCTTATAATCCACAGCATGTTAGTTTATTTTGCGAACTTCCACTATGGATTTCGCCTTTTGCAATACAGAGGGTGAAATCTGCAGAAAACCTACAGCATTTATGATATAAATTATTTAACATTTAGTTTGGATTTTGCTGCAGTGGATTTCCAGAAGATGCTCCATGTATCCTCCATCAGGACACACTCTTAAAGGATCACTAGCACAGCTGCTGGTACAATATCACTTCTAAAAGAAATTTCTAGGGGTTGGCCAATCTGGCGCGTTAATGACATACTGCTACAGTATGCTAACAATCTCAGATAGTTGTGGGTTCCATGTCTGGGACCAGCATCTATCTCCAGAATACTCTCACCAAAGTGAACAGAGAACAGTCGTGCGTGCGTAGCCACCCTTCATACACAGCTATGGGAGTTTAGAAAATAGCTAAGCACTGGCTCAACTGCTTTCAGATGTCGTATACCGGTGAATAGAGTGGTGGCCATACTCTCCATCCACCGCTATAGGACTTCTGGACACAACCGAGCGTGCTAGCTTGGCTATTTTCTGAACTCTCATAGCGATGAATTGAGAGCACACTCTGCATGCCCGGTGTGCTCTCCTTCACTCTAGGGGGCCCCGTTCCTTAGATAGGAGTGGTGAGAACAGGTTACAGAGATGGGACCAACACCTTTTTGAAACTGATGGCATATCCTCGCGATATATATACAAACCGGATTCCAAAAAAGTTGGGACACTAAACAAATTGTGAATAAAAACTGAATGCAATGATGTGGAGATGGCAAATGTCAATATTTTATTTGTAATAGAACGTAGATGACAGATCAAACGTTTAATCCGAGTAAATGTATCATTTTAAAGGAAAAATACGTTAATTCCAATTTTCACGGTGTCAACAAATCCCAAAAAAGTTGGGACAAGTAGCAAAAAGAGGCTGGAAAAAGTAAATTTGAGCATAACGAAGAGCTGGAAGACCAATTAACACTAATTAGGTCAATTGGCAACATGATTGGGTATAAAAAGAGCTTCTCAGAGTGGCAGTGTCTCTCAGAAGCCAAGATGGGTAGAGGATCACCAATTCCCACAATGTTGCGCAGAAAGATAGTGGAGCAATATCAGAAAGGTGTTACCCAGCGAAAAATTGCAAAGACTTTGCATCTATCATCATCAACTGTGCATAACATCATCCGAAGATTCCAAGAATCTGGAACAATCTCTGTGCGTAAGGGTCAAGGCCGTAAAACCATACTGGATGCCCGTGATCTCCGGGCCCTTAAACGACACTGCACCACAAACAGGAATGCTACTGTAAAGGAAATCACAGAATGGGCTCAGGAATACTTCCAGAAACCATTGTCATGGTGCCATCCGCCGTTGCCAGCTGAAATTTTACAGTGCAAAGAAGAAGCCATTTCTAAGCAAGATCCACAAGCTCAGGCGTTTTCACTGGGCCAGGGATCATTTAAAATGGAGTGTGGCAAAATGGAAGACTGTTCTGTGGTCTGACGAGTCACGATTCGAAGTTCTTTTTGGAAATCTGGGATGCCATGTCATCCGGACCAAAGAGGACAAGGACAACCCAAGTTGTTATCAACGCTCAGTTCAGAAGCCTGCATCTCTGATGGTATGGGGTTGCATGAGTGCGTGTGGCATGGGCAGCTTGCATGTCTGGAAAGGCACCATCAATGCAGAAATATATATTCAGGTTCTAGAACAACATATGCTCCCATCCAGACGTCATTCTGCATCAATCACAACATCATGGCTGCGTAGGAGAAGGATCCGGGTACTGAAATGGCCAGTCTGCAGTCCAGATCTTTCACCTATAGGGAACATTTGGCGCATCATAAAGAGGAAGGTGCAACAAAGAAGGCCCAAGACGATTGAACAGTTAGAGGCCTGTATTAGACAAGAATGGGAGAGCATTCCTATTTCTAAACTTGAGAAACTAGTCTCCTCGGTCCCCAGACGTCTGTTGAGTGTTGTAAGAAGAAGGGGAGATGCCACACAGTGGTGAAAATGGCCTTGTCCCAACTTTTTGGGGATTTGTTGACACCATGAAATTCTGATTCAACATATTTTTCCCTTAAAATGGTACATTTTCTCAGTTTAAACTTTTGTTCCGTGATTTATGTTCTATTCTGAATAAAATATTAGAAGTTGGCACATCCACATCATTGCATTCAGTTTTTATTCACAGTTTGTATAGTGTCCCAACTTTTTTGGAATCCGGTTTGTAATCAATGTCCCAGATTTTCAACTTGTTCTTCCTTTCTCTTGTTCTTAAGCTTGCTCTTTCTTTCTCTTTTACATCTACTTGTTCATCGGCACTGGAAAAACTTGATCTTAGAGTTCTAGAATGTTTCATGCAGGGACAATGATATCAGAGGGAAAAAGTGTATGCATAGAAGATGAAATAAAAAACATATACCATACATATTCTACAATTCAGACAGTTAGATGTGGGCTGAAGGACTCTCTATGGAATTGATTTATTCTAACGCTTTAAAACATCATACTATTTTTACTGGCATTGCTCATTGCAATTGATGGAGAACAATTAATTAAATGCTGACACTGAATATTCTGTTCAGTAAAACTGCTGGTTTCTCTGCATAAATCTCTCGAAGCAATTGAAAGCATAGCAAAGCTTTCCTAGCTTCTGAGGTTCTCCTAGCTCACATACTGCCAGCTCTCTCTGATTGCTTCCAAAAGTAAGGTGTTTGATTTAAATGAAAAGAACCATCTTATATTTTACAATGTTTTCAGAGCTTGGCACTACCTACTGGTTCGAATCTATCTTCAATAATTTAGGAGGTAGAGTGCATAGAAAAAAAGCATACACTTCCCAGCCACTAATTAATTAATTTCAGAATTTTAAAACCTCGTCAGGGAATTCTATCCATATGGAATATGAACAAATTGCGGTCATTTAATTAATAATATGACTGTGCACCCCTTTTTTACAAGTAGAGGCAAATATATTAATTTAATATAGAATAGGTCTATGCAAGATCTAATAAAAAATCATTAAAGAGTATATTCATGACGTATTCATTTTCTAGATACAAAGATGAAATGTATAAAATCGAGTAACCTTGGTTTTTGCATTTTAATGAAAGCATAAAACTTCAGAATGACTTAAAGCATTTTATATTTATGTCCCAAAAAATCTCTGTGCATTGAACTCCAGCTAAAATAGATTATGGCTTCAAGAGCAAATGGAAGTATTTTTGTATGTATGTGATTGTCAAATATATTCAAATATAATGATAACACAAGGGAGAAGTAATATATTGAA
Organism: Bufo bufo; assembly: GCF_905171765.1. NCBI lineage: Eukaryota > Metazoa > Chordata > Amphibia > Anura > Bufonidae > Bufo > Bufo bufo. The sequence goes on along the minus strand of NC_053390.1, from coordinate 408,903,505 downwards.
ACAACTGTTGTGTTGTACAGGCATTGCCTTAACCCGATTTATCTATGTAACCTTGAAATTGCTTGACTGGGTAGTGCAAGGAGACCTACAAGAACTTGTAATCTTCTCAAAAAGTTTTAGTGTCTATTCTATCTGTGGTTGGGGTCAGGCTCTTTAGCATTTTATCATCGCTTCCTGTATCAACAAGTAACAGTCCATTGTTATGTGCTGTCTAAGGGTACGACCACACTGCATGGTTGTGACGTGGCCATACTGCGGTCAAGTCCAGCGCGGCCGTACAGGCCACAGCTGGCTCTTGTTAACTAATAAAGACCGCACTGTTGAATTGGTCTGCATTGTTAATGATTGTACAGTATTGAAGAATGCGGCCATTTGCAATTCAGACCGACTAAACAGTGTGGTCTTTATTAGTTAACAAGAGTCAGTTCTCAACCACAGTGCTGCTGCGACACAACATGACTGTACCGAGTGTTCGTACCCTAAGGGTTTACGCACAAAGTGTGGCCCAAGCAGTGATAATCTACATGACATTTCCATGACTTGGCCACATTGTGAACAGGCACCTTAAGGCTGAGGCTATACATTGACCTTTTTGTTGCAAGGTTTTCCAATTTTAACTGCTACAGCTGCTGTTCACATGAACATATTGATTTGCATGCTATTTAGTGGACTCCTGTGGACTACAACTGTCAATTAATAGTTGAAGTGGGAAAATCTCACTACAAGAAGAAAGCGGGTACCCTAATTGTGTCGTAGCTAAATCATGTTTCTGAAGATCTACATGTTACGCTGGATTTCCACGTTTAGGTTTTTTGAGGTCAAAGCCAGGAATGGATTGAAAAATTAGGGCACATATAAAGGAAAGGCCGAGTCTTATCCTCTTAGTGAATCTACTCCTGGCTTTGGCTTCAAAAACTGCATCAAAAATCCTAAAAGTGTGAAACTGTGCCTTATAGTCACTGTAAGGGAAATCTTCATGTGTTTCTAGCTTCCTCTGTTAAAATAAATTAATATAATCTCTTTTGTTAAACGTTTTGCAACAGCCATAGCCTGTATTGAGTATTTTTTAAACAACTGTGGTCTGTATTGGTAGATTCTGCAACAACTATAGCCTATATTAGGCGGTTTTCAAGCAGCTATGGTTCTGGAGGAACTTTGGCCCACTATTCTTTACAATTTTGCTTCAGTTCATTGAGGATTGTCGATTGTACTAAACAGTTGGCATGAGGTGTTTGTGCTAATATGCTGTGTCTGGTTTTTGCCAAACATGACTCTGTGCATTATGGCCAAACATCTACACACTGTCCAAAGAACACTGTTCCAGAAGTCTTGTGGTTTGCTTAGGGTACTTTCACACTAGCGTTATTCTTTTCCGGCATTGAGTTCCGTCCTAGGGGCTCAATACCGGAAAAGAACTGATCAGTTTTATCCCCATGCATTATGAATGTAGAGCAATCCGTTGAGGATGCATCAGGATGTCTTCAGTTCAGTCTTTTTTACTTTTCAGGATGGAGATAATACCGCAGCATGCTGCGGTTTTATCTCCGTCCACAATTCCGGAACACTTGCCGGAATGCCGGATCCGGCATTTTTTCCCATTGACATGCATTAATGCCAAATCCGGCCCTGAGTGTTTCGGCAAAACGGATCTGGCATTGTGGTCTGCGCATGCTCAGACCTCAAAAAATGTGAAAAAAATAAATGCCGGATCCGTTTTTCCGGATGACACCGGAGAGACGGATCCAGCATTTCAATGCATTTGTCATACGGATCAGGATCCTGATCCGTCTGACAAATGCCACCAGTTTGCATGCGTTTTGACGGATCCGGCAGGCAACTTTGCAAACGGCAGGCAACTTTGCAAGCTTAAGTCATGCTTCCATGTTTTTGTTTTTTTTATAGAAGAGGCTTTTTTGGCACTCCTTACGAACAAGCCATACTTGTTTCTACTTGTACTGTCACAAACATTTAACTAAGTAACTAAGGTCTGTAAAGTCTTAGATTCAGCTCGATTTTTCTGAGCATTGCACAGTCTGACTGACCTTTGGGTGAATTTCCTGGGACGTCCACTCCTGGGATGCTGGTGAACTGTCTTGAAAGTTTTCCGCTTGTGAATAATCTTTCTCACTGTAGAATAATGGACTTCAAATTGTTTGGAAATGACCTTATAACCGTTTCCAGATTGATGGACAGCAACTATTGCTTCTCTAAGATCACTGCTGATGTTTTTCATCTTTGCCATTTTGTTAACACACTCCTGATTGCTCTAGACCTGCTACTGCCAAAACTTCTGCTTTTATAGAGGTGGCCACACTTGCTGATGATCAATTATTCAAGGGCATTTAATTAGCAGCACATAGCAGCTACTTACTCTCTTTATTTCTATGGAAACATTAAGGGTATATTTTCTTTTCTATACACAGTTTCTGCATTTTGGCCTTGTTTTGTCACCAGTAATTGCTTGGCAGCTGTCTCGAACATCATGTCCTTTCTCTATCGGAAACTGAATCTCTCAAACAGTGAACATTTTGTATTTCCTCTATCTACTAACTTACATAAATCTGATAATTCAATATCAGTCTGTAGTACTATCACAACTCCTGGGCAGCATACCCAGGGTTTTTGTTTGACTCAGATCTTTCCTTTTCTTCTGATATTCAATCACTGGTGTGCTCATATTGTCTGCATCTCAAGAACATCTCCAGAATCTACCCTTTTCTTAAGGTAAAAACTGCCAAAACTCAGGTTGTTGTATAGATGTATTCTTATTCTTGAATGCTGTAACTCAGTACTAAGGTCATCCTCTCACTAAACTCTCCCCCCTTCAGTCTGTCCTAAATGGGCAGCATGATGGGTCAGTGGTTAGCACTGGTGCCTTGCAATACATGCATAGCATAAATGATCTTCTCGAGCCAAACAGAATAATTGTCTGTTACTATTTACAAAAATACAGGCGGTTTCCTAACCAAAGAGGAGGTGGTGAGACTGCTGCCACATCATCAACCCATGATTACCAAATTTTCACAAATTTATAGCACATCCTCAACTTCCAGCTTAATAATTCCTCTATTCTAGAAATGTGGCTCTACTGAGTCCTTTGGTTGAGATTTCACCAATATGATAAACAGTAGGTTGCCTGCATGTATGCTGTATTGCCATCTATACCATCTTTTTTACACTAAACAGGTAGCTGCTACTAAACTCCAGTCACGTATCCTCTATTTCTTCTACTAATGCAATGACCTAGGCTCTACTTGTCTGTTCTTTTCCAAATCTCTCAAACTTTTTTCTTCTGTCTCCCAACTATAACCTTCAAACAATCTCTGATCTGTTAACTATTTCTGTGGTGAGACTTCTATACATATGTAGGAATATCCATAACCTTGTTATTTCCTCTTTATTTCCCTCTTTAGATTTTTTTTATTGCCATACAGTATACAGCCTTACAGTATTGTGAAGCAGCTAACAATAAGTACTGAAATATTACGATACTGAAATATTACAACACAACTGGATCCTGTTGAACACCTATATTTATACTGACAGCTTGCAACTATAAGAAATAGAAATTACAACACACTACTAGACCCATCATATGATGGATACTGAAGTCCTAGGGGAATTGCTGTCAGATGCTTCAATTTGAGCCTTCATCAGAAATGTGAACACAGTCTTATTTCACCAATTTCATTAACCATTTTACAATATATTGTACCATATACATATAACAACAAATTCAGTAACATTGTAATTTTTTTTTATTGTGCACTAAAGTTGCACTCTGTCTTATAGCTTCATTCATTGTTAAATTAGCTGTGAATGAATAAAGTTATTGCAGAAAGTATATAAATTCTGATTTGTTTTAAATGGGTAAAAATGTATATTTTGTTAAAGACCATTGGAACTTTTGGGAAAACTGTTTGTATCTTTGGCTGTATTACAACAAAACACATATTTGCAAATGTTTTATGAAAGATTTTGCTCTGTTTGTATTGTGCAGCCTGCATGTATTCTCATACATTGCAGTTTGTTCAGCCCTGTTCAGGATGAAATCCATACTATGAGTTTGGTGTGTAGCCCTCTCTCTGCTCTCCTGAATGCAAATCTAAGCTGACAACTTTACAACCAAACAAAAGAGCAGAGAGAGAGGCTACAAACTGAGCCATCAGAGAGCCTGTCTGATGGGTTCACACTGAACAGGACTGATCAGCATGCAACGCATGATAATACATGCAGGGTGAAGAAGACAAATTGAGCAAAATATTTAACCTCCACATAGTCACAATAAAATTGGAAAAACCCTCCCAAAAATGTCACTTTTTTATTGTAGATTTTTAATATGTATCTGAAGTAAATCTTGTTGGCGCACAACTCAGGGGATACAATTGACATTATTAATTTCAGCCGTAAGGACCAGTAACATGTTCCCCTTGTGTTCCAGCAGTCATAACTTTTTAATTTTTCCTTTTATTTTTTAATTTTTATTTAGCAGGATGAGTTGTAGGTTTTTTAGCAACCATTTTGAGGTATATATAGTGTATTAAATAACTTTTACATGGGTACATGTATATATTTTTTATTGTTTTTTCTCTCCTCCTGCAGGCTGTCAGCTCTGCAACCACTCCCCCTCCTCCTCCATCTTTAGCAGATGTTTATATCTCTGGATTGGTAGCAGCTAGGAATATGGGCTTTGTATTGTTTGAAAGATGGCATTCCAGGCTTTCAAACAATATCACAACATTGTCTTCAGTACATGGAAAGATATGGCTGCTAGAAATTTGGATGCAGTAAATGCAGCTGAAAGTGAAAGTAAAAGGTTTTACAATGTCTCTAATGTCAGCTTTAAGACAAGATGTATCTAGCTTCTACCAATCAGGAGATATCAGCAGCTAAACCGCCCCCCCCCCCCTCCTTTCACTTCTTCCCGAGCTTGACTCCAGCAAAGTAGTTAGGTGGTTAATTTAAAAAGTTTAAAATAATACAGCTAATGCAACACAATTTTTTTATAGAACCAAAAGCCACTGCTTTATTTTTAGTTTAAGTGTATACAGCTACAGTATGTGAAGAATGTATAGGATAGAAAGAAGAGATCTGATGAAACAAACAACTAGAAACACAAGTGTATCTTACAGCTGAAATGAATACACAACTCCATGGGAACTATTTCATCTAATAACTAGCTAGGGCATTCTCAAGCACTATTTACTTCAACCAAATCAGTTCATTTGGAGGTACATAGACTTCAAGCCCTGAAAGAGATTGTTCTGGTTTAGTACTACAGCTTCATAAAACTGCACCATATACTTCAAACTCATGTATAGATATGTACACATTTCCAAAGAAAAAAGACTGTAGACTGCTAAATCTGGAGGGCGGGGGTGGAGGGAAGGGGGATTGGCGGGATCATCATCTCCGATTAACCATAAAAAAAGTCAAAAACCCTGAAAAAAAGAAAAGTGCAAATGCTGTTTCTATGCTGCCCTCGTCATTTACTTAGAAGGAGGATTAGCATAGGCGGTGGTGTGGGCAGGGCCATTGACCCTGGAGGATCAATTATCGTTTATATGGCAGTTTTCTGGCATACATGCTGACTGAAATCTACGCCAGCTTTCATTCTAGGTGCATTGACTGCTAGAGGATGAATTTTATTTATGACAAGACATAAGCCTCATCATAAACTAAGCGCATCCTCCAGTTGTGCAGAGCATATAAAGAAGCGGGTAGAAAAAGCCGGTCTTGCTAAATCTCACCCAAAGGGTATTTACATCTTTGTAATCAATATTACTGCTATTATTATTGCTATTATTATTGCTTTAATTACTGCTATTATTATTGCTTTTGCATCTAAAATGCAAAACTATATTTTTACTAATAACTTTATCCAGAATCCAGATAGTGATAAATATTTTTTTAATCAATTTTTTTTTCTAATCAGTTTACTTTGAGCATAGAGTTTTTTATTCTATTTTCTATGCAGTATTATGCAGACAGGTATTTTCCCTGAGCTATTGTTAACAGCAACTAGAGATATGTTTTCTAGCAGCTACATGGGACATACAGTACACCCAACAGAATGGAGAGGGGACTCACTGACTTTTATGGAAGACATGTACGGTCACCAGGGGTGGACTGGCCATAGAACCTACAGGAAAATTTCTTGGTGAGTCAATGCCCAGGGGGCCAATAGAGCCCTCCTCATGGCTGCTGGTTGGATACATAATGATCTAATGCTCTCAGAATGTTATCCTTAGTATGGAGATACAGTGGCAAATTGTAGTGGGGGTGGCAGTATTTTGTGCTGCAATATGGTATTTGGCTCTGCTGGGGTGGTATTTTGTACTGCACTATGGAATTGCTGGCTCTGCCTACTTCTGTTATCGCTGCCTACTTGTGTTGCCTGCCTTCTGTCAATTTGGACCTGCCTACAAGATGGGGCCTCTTTTAGGTTTTATTTCCACTTTAAGCTATGGGTCCACCCCTGGGATTAAGACTAATATGGGTCTTGGGCTGTCTAGAGTTTTTAAATGATCTATATGTTTGTGTATACATCTAATATATAAAGCTGAGTGTATTTTTGTATATACAGTACAGACCAAAAGTTTGGACACACCTTCTCATTCAAAGAGTTTTCTTTATTTTCATGACTATGAAAATTGTAGATTCACACTGAAGGCATCAAAACTATGAATTAACACATGTGGAATTATATACATAACAAACAAGTGTGAAACAACTGAAAATATGTCATATTCTAGGTTCTTCAAAGTAGCCACCTTTTTGCTTTGATTACTGCTTTGCACACTCTTGGCATTCTCTTGATGAGCTTCAAGAGGTAGTCCCCTGAAATGGTTTTCACTTCACAGGTGTGCCCTGTCAGGTTTAATAAGTGGGATTTCTTGCCTTATAAATGGGGTTGGGACAATCAGTGGCATTGAGGAGAAGTCAGGTGGATACACAGCTGATAGACTGTTAGAATTTGTATTATGGCAAGAAAAAAGCAGCTAAGTAAAGAAAAACGAGTGGCCATCATTTGGTCAGTCAGTCAGCCGAAAAATTGGGAAAACTTTGAAAGTAAGGGCTATTTGACCATGAAGGAGAGTGATGGGGGTGCTGCACCAGATGACCTGGCCTCCACAGTCACCGGACCTGAACCCAATCGAGATGGTTTTTGGGTGAGCTGGACTGCAGAGTGAAGGCAAAAGGGCCAACAAGTGCTAAGCATTTCTGGGAACTCCTTCAAGACTGTTGGAAGACCATTTCAGGGGACTACCTCTTGAAGCTCATCAAGAGAATGCCAAGCAGTAATCAAAGCAAAAGGTGGCTACTTTGAAGAACCTAGAATATGACATATTTTCAGTTGTTTCACACTTTTTTGTTATGTATATAATTTCACATGTGTTAATTAATAGTTTTGATGCCTTCATAGTCATGAAAATAAAGAAAACTCTTTGAATCAGAAGGTGTGTCCAAACTTTTGGTCTGTACTGTATGTCCGCTAAAGGAATCCGCACCGTCGCATTTTCAATCACGAAATTTGCCACACGGTACATCAGGTGTCCAGGAATGTTTTAGACCGGGTCTCAACTCTCTAGAAATTATCGTTCCTGAGATATTCCCCCAAAATGCATTAGCCAAGAGAAGCCTGTTCACCCTTATCAGCCAATAGAAACTCGCAGGCCCTTAGTTCCAAATACAGTTTTAAACCAGGTTTCCATAACAACCCAGCCATTTTTCTTCACTGCTGTAGGTCAGTTTTAAAGGGGCAGGGCGCTGTTGTTAACACTGTTAAGGGAGCGGAGTGCTGTAGATGTCACAGGTAGGGTGGCCATTCAGGCCACCCTCAAAAGACAGACAGGTCCCACTAATCCACGCCTCTGACCTGGTTAGGCCATGACCCCTCCCACTCCGCAGCCGACAGGAATTGAAAAAATGAAGGGAAAAATCAACGTCAGCTGCAGGGGTGAGAGGGAGAGTGACGTTCTCCCTGCAGCTCACGCTTAGACAGCACAGTGCTGCTGTCTGAAAGTGAGCTGTTTAAAAGGACATCTTTGCATCTGTCCAGGCCATGTGCCGGACGGGGGACAAGGAGTCTGAAAGCTGGACTGTCTGGCCTAAAACCAGATCTCTGGCTACCCTAGGGTCAGGCTGTTGTGGAGGTCACAGTTAAGGGGACGGTCTGCTATGGAGATCAGTGTTAGGTGGCAGATTGCTGTAGAGGCCACTGTTAATGGGATGGGGTGTTGTGGAAATTACTGTTAAGGAGATGGGCTACTGTGGAGGTCACTGTTAAGGGGGCAGGATGCTGTGGAGGTCACTTTTAAATGGGGGAGCTGCTGTGGAGGTCACTGTTAAGGGGACAGGAAACAGTGAAGGTCACAGTTAAGGGAACGGTCCGCTATGGAGGTCAGTGTTAAGGGGTGGGGTGCTGTAGAGGTTACTGTTAAGGGGGCAGGGTGTTGTGGAGGTCACATTTTAAGGGAACAGAGCTCTGTGGAGGTCACTGTTAAGGGGCAGATTATTGTGAAAATCACTGTTAACAAGATGGGGTACTGTGGAGGTCATTAAAGGGGTTATCCGAGTTATTTTTTTGTTCTATGTTCCTAACTGGGCAAATGTAACAGCTTTCCAATTAACTCACTTTATCTCCAGTGGCTGGTTTCTCAGATTTCACTGAGGGTCACATGACCTGTGATGTCAGCTTCTCTCCCTGCTCTGATAAAGGTCGTTTACAAGCCTATAAACGAGACGTCATGTGCTGGCCACGCCCCCTTCACTGCCGTCTTCTCTCTCTCCTAGGATTCTTAACCCCTTCGGCTGCACACACTGGGTATCTGCAGCAGTGACAATTCTGGGCACAGGAGCTGAAGGAATAGAGAGAGCATTACACAAGAAGGTAGGGGGAAGATCCTGTGTGTATTAGCAGTGTCATTATACAGCTGGGACTTGTAGTTCTACACATACAAGTTGCTGTTGATTCTCCCAGCACTCAGGGCAGCTCTTGTATCCACTCCCTTAGCAGTGTCATTATACAGCTGGGACTTGTAGTTCTACACATACAACATGCTGCAGAGTCTCCCAGCAGTCAGACATGTCACTCAGGGCAGCTCTTGTATTCACTCCCTTAGCAGTGTCATTATACAGCTGGGACTTGTAGTCCTACACATACAACATGCTGCATAGTCTCCCAGCAGGCAGACATGTCACTCAGGGCAGCTCTTGTATTCACTCCCTTAGCAGTGTCATTATACAGCTGGGACTTGTAGTCCTACACATACAACATGCTGCAGAGTCTCCCAGCAGGCAGACATGTCACTCAGGGCAGCTCTTGTATTCACTCCCTTAGCAGTGTCATTATACAGCTGGCACTTGTAGTCCTACACATACAACATACTGCAGAGTCTCCCAGCAGGCAGACATGTCACTCAGGGCAGCTCTTGTATTCACTCCCTTAGCAGTATCATTATACAGCTGGGACTTGTAGTCCTACACACACAACATGCTGCTGAGTCTCCCAGCAGGCAGACATGTCACTCAGGGCAGCTCTTGTATTCACTCCCTTAGCAGTGTCATTATACAGCTGGGACTTGTAGTCCTACACATACAACATACCGCAGAGTCTCCCAGCAGGCAGACATGTCACTCAGGGCAGCTCTTGTATTCACTCCCTTAGCAGTATCATTATACAGCTGGGACTTGTAGTCCTACACATACAACATGCTGCAGAGTCTCCCAGCAGGCAGACATGTCACTCAGGGCAGCTCTTGTATTCACTCCCTTAGCAGTGTTATTATACAGCTGAGACTTGTAGTCCTACACATACAACATGCTGCAGAGTCTCCCAGCAGGCAGACATGTCACTCAGGGCAGCTCTTGTATTCACTCCCTTAGCAGAGCAGGGGGAGGGGCAGAGATTGCTTTTATTGCATGTAAAGGGCAAGAAAAGAACCAGGGAAATGAGGAAAAATATTATTTTTTTTGCATAAAACTTGCTTAGTTATATATCAGATTTTCAGTGCTATATTATTTTTCTTTCATAACTCGGACAACCCCTTTAATACAGGGAAGGCCACTGTGGAGGTCACTGTTAAAGGGGAGGGTGTTGTAGATGTTACTGTTAAGGGGGCAGGCTGTTGTGGAAGTCACTGTTAAAGGGACGGGGTACTGTAGATTTCACTGTTATAGTGGATACTGTTGATATATTTTTATGACACACACAAACATTAATCACCCTCTATCACAGAAAAGGGGGCACCCAAATAACTACACCATCCCTGCAGTGTTATTGGTAAAACTATCAATAGTGTCTGTTCATAACCCTATCTGTTTTTCTTAAGGAATGCATGCATGTCTGTTAGCATCACAGAATGCACACTCTCTGACAAAGATTTAATTGGACCTAAATTCACAAAGGGGCCAGAAGTATTGATTAAGGCCTCATTTACATCACTGATTTTGAGCCAAAACACAGAACAGGCGCAGATCTTTCCCTTATACCTTATGTCAGTGGAGGCTCCAATCCTGGTTTTGGTTCACAATCACTGATGGAAATCACTGACCAAACACTGACGTGTGAAGAAGGCTTAAAGGTTTTATCACTAGGGTCTGTATTTGGCATCAGATAACATTCCAACTTGGGGTTGGAGGTAATTACCCACACATCCTTACCAGGGATGAAAGTTATGCAAAAAGTGTCTGTAGTGTGTCTGCCATGGGAGCCTGGGAAAAACATGGCAATGGCTGAGGTTTAAAGGAAATATCATTCATCAAAGCAAACCCCATCATAATTGATATTTGGAGTGACCCACCTAGGTAGTTATATATGTAGAATTCACAGCCATGAACCAAGAGGAACTACACGGAATTCGCTATTGGCTAAAAACATGGTTTTATTACTGCTGTGTTTGGTCTTGTCACGTATGTCTCGGTACATCTGTGACAGGTATGCCCTGGTTCGTAAATCTATGCCCAGGTCATTGCAGGTAATATTATATTTCTAGGATATTCTTGCAAGGACATATAAACATTTCTGGATTTCTCAATAGAAATATATCTGGTTAAGGGTAGAGGCACCATACGTTTCATTATCATAAGAACAGCCTCCTCTCAGTGACATCACCAGCCAGTAGACGGGAGGGGGGGGGGGGAAAGAATGGGTTTATATTGCAAGCAAAAGAGGGAGTCAGTGTTAGCCATTGGGGATCCATATCTTGATTGGAGTGACTCCCCATATTTTTAGCTGTCCCCAAAGCCAGGATATCACTGCTGTACATCAGTAAGCTTTTATTCTGTTTCTTTTATTTTCATAAATTGTTGAATGCATTGTAACTGTACAGTATGTATATTTTTCATCTTTTTATCTGACAATTACTTTTTGTATCGCACTGCACTGTTATGTATTAAATTAGAAATATTGATAAGTCTCTTTCTTGTATTCTTGCAGAACTTACTCTTCCAAAGGGAAAAAATGTTACCTGTATTGATTCAGGGTCTATGGTGTCACACTGCAACATGCTGTGTCTTCGACATGACAGTCACATAAACCCATCCAAGTAAAAATTTTGTGCGCAGTCGCAGCATGTCACGTGCCGCAGAGCGACACCATAGACCAGCGTTATAAAATATGCTGCGTGACATTACTGCATTAATGCGAATGTAGCGAGACACATGTATAGTTGTTCCCTTTATGTCGCACAACTTTTTGTCGCTGTGTAGCCCTAGACTATTTACTACTGAGAAAATCTCAAAACGGAGACTCCTATTGCCTAGATAAGTATAGGTGGTGGTAGCAAAAATAGTATGAAATATTGGGGTGTTGGAAAACTATGGGACTAATTTAGCATAATTCTGTCATCTAAACAGGTGGACGTGAATGTATGTGGTTAATTAATAAGCTTGGTAGTGTAATTCACCCCGCGACGTGACCTGAGAGTAGGGACCGTCACAACCCCTATATATGCACAAATAAACAAATACCTATCCAAATTATAGACCGGGAAACACTGGTATATTAACTCTTAGGATACCGGAGGTTTTTTTCGTTTTTGTGTTTTCATTTTTGTTCCCCATCTTCCTTGAGCCATAACTTTTTTCTTTTTCTGTTTACGTAGCTGTATGAGGGATTCTTTTTTGTGGGACAAGTTGTACTTTCTAATGCTACCATTTAATATGGCATACAATATAGTAGGAAGCGGGAAACAAATCCCAAATGGGGTAGAATTGGAAGAAAAACGCAATTCCTCCAACGTTTTCTGAGTTTTGTTCCCACGGCGTTCCGTTTGCGGAAAAAAATGACCTGCTCCCTTTATTCTCTGGGTCAGTACGATTACATATTAAATAGTGTAAAAAAAATATTTTACTTTGAAAAAAAGAATATTATTTTTTTACATCACCATAACTTTTATAGTTATATCTACTGAGCTGTGTGGGGGCTCATTTTATGCGGGACAATCTGTAATTTTTATTGATGCCATTGTGCAGTGTGTGTGACTTTTTGATCACATTTTATTACATTTTTTTGGGTAAGAGAATTGGCCATTTTGACCCTTTTTTTTACGCCCCGCCATGCGACGTATCGGAAAACATTTTAATAGTACAGGCATTTTTGGAGGCGGTGATGCCCTTGATTGTTAGATTCTTCGTAACTTGTGAATTTATTTTATTATTTTAAAAAAAAGGGGAGTTATTTAAAACGTTTACATTTTTTATACATTTTTAACATTTTTTTTTACTTTTTTAATGATTTTGAAACTTGTATTTGAGCCTACAAAATCCATTTTTTTTATTCTGAACAATCATGGTTCTTTTTGACCCATTATTTGTATAGAATTGCTCATTTTTTTATGTTGGCCTGCCACCTGCTGGCCAAAATAACAATTGCATCTTCCATACCATGGGTCTCTTTAGAGAGACCCAGGGTATTGAATTCAATTACCGGTATTGTCATTGGCTGCAGAAGATGCCGGTAGAATCCCAATTGATCACGGCATCTAAAAGCTTTAATGACTGCGATAGGTCATTAGCTGCCGGTCTCTGCTGTTTGCATGTGCGAGCGGGATCCATGTTTGCCCATTGCTCCAGCGCCTTACATTTACAAGTCTTTCCCTGTGTATAATTTTAGAAAGATAGATAGATAGACAGATAGATAGATAGATAGATGATAGACAGACAGGTAGATATGAGATAGATATTAGATAAATAGATACTGTTTTTTGCCCCATAAGATGCACTTTTTTCCCCCAAAGTGGGGGAAAAATGTTACTGCTTCTCATGGGGCGAATACTAATGACCGCTTGCATTATGGAAGCACTCATTAGTACCAGGACCGGGAAGCAGTGAATGCAGCACTCCCTGGGCACTATGCTTACCGCTCCCTGGTCCATCGGCTGTGCTGTGGTAGTTCACAGCGTGAGGGCCCTCTGTGACCTCACACTGTGTGCGTCAGGTCACAGCATAGCCGACGGCAGGAAGTAGAAGAGCGCTGGAGATAAGGAGCGACGGTGTCCATAGCAGGAGAGGTAAGTGTTTTTTTTTATTTTATGTGATATGAGGCATGGAGGCTGATGATATGAGGCATTGGGGCTGATATGAGGTCTGAATGAGGGTCTTATTAATTTTTGGGCTTATCTGAGGTCTGATTGGGAGTGATTCACATTGGGGTCTGAGCTGAGGTCTGATTGTGGGTCTGATCTGAGGTCTTATTGGGGTCCTATTAACATTGGGGGTCTGATTGCTGGTCTGATCTGAGGTCTAACAATTTTTTTTTCTTATTCTCCTCCTCTAAAACCTAGGTGCATCTTATGGGCAGGTGCATCTTAAAGGGCAAAAAATATGGTAGAAAGATAGATAGATACAGACTGGGAGATAATGAATATTTTTAGGCCAGAACAATAAGATGATCTCATTAGCAAGCTGTGGGAGAGGAGATGGGAGGAAAGCAGGAGTAGATGTTCTGCTTAGTGCTCTGTCGGTGTGCACTTTTACTGTCAAAGGGCACAGTGAGGACATTACTCATAAGATGAGAGAAGGGTTGAGGCAGCACAGTGGAAGGGAAAAAATGATCTATGGCTTAAAGGGGTTATCCCATGACTAATGTAAAAAATTTAAATCAGACATCATATACCGTAGTACATGACAATCTCTTTCTAAGAAAGCTAGAACCAGCCCTGTACCTCACATGGATCCATAGATCTCCCCATTCATTGCTCTGCTAGACATATCAAGCTGAAAGCTCAAGGAAAGTGTCTTTTCTTCTGCAGCCCGAGGTATGTCTATTCCACTGCAGCCCTCTCCCTTTCACAGCTCAGGAGGCAGTTAAAGATGAAACTGAGCATATGCAGCCATCTTATTGAGCCGGACAAAGAAAAAAAAATTAAGTGCTGGCACTATACAGAAAAACTTTATTGAATAACTCAGTAGATATACTGATATGCACGCAATTACAAAAGTATTCAGATCCAGGTTCTGGTTTGAAAACTGTAGAATATTTTTTGTGGGACAACCCCTTTAAAATGAAGGCTTTCCTGAGTGGCTGGATGTGAAGCCTATTAACATGGTGGGTGGTCAGAATGGCCTTGGGCCCCTCAGAAGATACATGCCGTGGGTGGTCATCCAGAACCCTTGCCCATATTATAATCTGCCCTTGTCAGTGACCTGTGCTGAGGTCATCATGCAGTGATGGGGAAGGGTGAGCTTTAAACATCACCTACTGTATTGTGAATCGCTGAATGAATGTACAATTAGGTGTCAACGGTTGGGTGTGTATCTGCCACTGGCAGCAAGGACACGTCTGAAAGGGAAAAATATAATTTGGCTTGAAGTCGGATAGGACACACATTTGCCAGTTTAGTAAAGCATTAGTCACAATTTGAATGGTACTGAGCCAGAATACAGGGAACATAAACTTCTAAAGTTATACAGACAAGGGGGTCATTTACTAATCTGAAATACGCTTAAATTAGATGTATTTCAGGCGCAGATAGTGGTGCAACGGTTAGTTGAGCAGCTATCTGTGACGTCGCCACGCTCACGCCAGTTCTAAGGTTTTAGGCGTGGTGTGGATGGGAAAGGGGATCGGCCAGCAGGCCCGTCTCATTCACCATTTTGGTCTAAATGAAAGACAGCTCGGAAGCCAGCTTACGTTTATAACTAGCGCTGGATGTGACAAAGTTATGAAGAGGCCAGCACCTCTTCGGAGGATCCACCGCTAGGTATAGGGGTTTATTAAGACCGGCATCTAAAACGAGGTAATACATGGAAACACATAGCTATTGATTATGACTGCACGTTTTCCTTTTAATTCTTATCCTATTGTGGATAGTTTGGAGGTTTTACTGGTTAATGTTTTATTTCTATAAACTTCAAAGGAAAAAAAGATCAAACACACCAGTAAGCAGCATCTCACCTTCACACTATAAATCTTACATTTTTTATTAAAGACTATTTCCACATAAACAAGAAGGAAATACTGTATAAGGATATAACAGATGTGTTTATAAAATGCTTAAAAGTAGAAGGACTAATAGGGGGGAAAAAAACTGGATTTACTAATCCTGTCTGATATTTAGACACGGTGACATTGTGACACTGATTTCATGGAAATTCAATACAACACTTTTAGGGAAATTCATTTGAATGGTAGAAAAAAAAAAATGGATAGCAGCAAAAATATACGTGTGCCAACTGCTGCCCAACTAGATCAGTTATAGATGTATATTAAAGG